>NW_024580668.1:3072620-3126556 GCF_017639235.1 Corvus kubaryi | reverse complement strand
AGGGGAAGGAGGGGAAGGAGGGGAAGGAGGGGAAGGAGGGGAAGGAGAGGATCCTTGCTCCAGCACAGCAGCCATTTTAAGCTGCTTCTTGCACAGCTGGAAATCATTGCGATAGCATCAGCTGCCAAGGGGAGTTAGGAGATTTGGCAGGATTCAGAGGGAAAGAGGTAGTAGTTAAATCATTTGTGAAGAGTAAACGCTTCAAAGGCAGAGCGAGGGGCCCTGGCTCACTGGCATGGTCCCGCTTTGCCCAGTCCCAGGGCAGGGTGGAGCAGGACCCAGCACCAAGCAGGGCACCCACAGCTCTTGAGTTGCTCCTGATCTTCATTCCACAAGCCTGTCCCCATCACAGACAGCTGGAATACCTTCCAACTGGGATGGAATTATTGTTGAGTAAGGAAATATATGCTCTGTAACCTCACCGCAAAAAAACCTCTGTAAAGCATGAACAGGAAGTGTACAATATATTCCTTTCCAAATTAATTGCTATTATTTTGATTAAAACACATTATCATATAAATATTTGATTAAGAATGTCATTAAATCTTTCTTGCTCATGAACTGTGACAACTTTAAAGTCTAACCTTTTATAGCTTGGCATCACATCATTATTTTTCTCATTAGCTAAGTTTAATAATTCGATCTCATAATATGCTTTGCCATTTGGAACCTTCCTTTGTGTGCCAAGTTCAAATCGATGCTGTTAGTTATTTGTGCCACTGCAGATAATTAAACAAAAATTAACAGCAATTTAACCCTGCAGTCTGGCTGTGGGTAGAGGAGTGTTCAGAGCACAAGTCAAAGGGGTTCTTCTGCCAGCTGTGTTGGTGCAAAGCTGGCCAGGAGCAGTGTGGGAAAGTGGAGGCGTCTCCTGGAGGCTCCAGTAATTCAGAAAGTCCCTTTCCACCAGGTAAAGCCTCTGGGCATCACAAACAGAGTGAGCAAACTTGCTGTGGATGATGGGGCAGGGCAAAGTGGGGAGCAGTTGGGTCTTGGGCGTGTGGGGAGGAGAAGCAGAGGAGCCCCAGCTGAGGCTGGCAAGGCGTCACTCTGAGCAGAGCAGTCTCTCTCTCCCCCAGGACACACATCCCTGGGATTTGGGTGCTGCCCTGGCTCCTTCCCCTGGCTCCAGGCTGTTACTTTGGGTAGCTCAGTCTGCTGCAGCCTCCCCCTGTCCCTCAGCAGGATCAGGCCCTCACAGGCTGTCTGGAGGCAGAAGGATGCCTCTGTCTCTCCCAGCTCACTGCAAACAGCCAGAGCCCACTTTCCTAATTTAAACCGCACACAAAAGCTTGCCTTACATGGTCACGGATGCTATTTTTAGGTCCGCCAATTAATCCAGCTCCGTTTGAGCTGGATTAGAAATCACATACCCCCTTAATTATAGGTGTATAAACTCCAGACTGGCAGCTGTTTTGACATTCTCAGCTGGGAAATTTGCCCTAAACAGCCGTCCCCTCCCTGGTGCGGCAGGATTGAGGCCCGGGGCTGCTGCCTCCGTGCCCATCTGCTGCCGTGGCACCGTGCCTGCTCCGGCGCTTGGACGCCTGCCCTGGGACACAGGTGCCAGGCAGCAGCGAGCTGCGATGGGCAGCCTCCCTCTTTCTCCTTTTTCTTTTTTTCTTTATCTTTTATTTTTTTCCCCCTCCATAGGAAAATCTCCCCTGGTTGCCCAGGGTTTTTCTTTCCGCTGTGGATGTCTGCCAGGAAGGAGAAGGAGCCCGTGCCAAGGCGCTTCCGAGGTGGGGTCTCCATCGGGGGCTGCTGGACGTTCCTGCCCCACACAATGGGCAATGAGGGCAGCTCCTGGCACTGCCAGAATCGAGCCTCAGTGCGGGGATGCTGGCCTGGCACGGCTCAAGCTCCCACACCCAGCAGTGCCAGCCCATGAGGGGGTGCCCATGGCAATGCTCTGTGCCCATGGCTTGTGTGGGAGCCTGTGCCGAGGGGCTGCTGCTTTGGCTACTCCAAGGGTGGCACATTGACCCTCTCCTTGCCAGGGTTCCTCTCTGGGGACAGGGACACCCAAGTGAGGAGTTGCCTTTTTTGTTTTGACGTCCGTTGGGGAGATTTTAAAGCTGCCTGTCCATAGAACTGCCCATTTCTAGCCCTGCAGTGCCGCTGACTGCTGAGTTTCTGGCAGGAGCCCCCTGAAGCAAAGAGGAAACTTCAGAGAAAGTTCCGTGGGGACCCTCCCTGGGTCACACGGGGCTGTATCCAGCCCAGAGGCAGAAGCTGTCACTGGAGACCACCCTGTGGCACCTCCAAAGGCCCCACGTGTGGGGCAGGGCAGGACTAGAGGGTCAGACCCTGCGTCACCGTCCGACCCGAGCCGGGCCGCTCCCGGTGCAGCTGCCGGAGCATCGCTGCTAATTGCGGCTGCGGCAGGGCAGCCGGGAAGGGCCCGGGCTGAGCCGTACCTGAGCAGTGAGATAATGCCCCAGCAGCGCCGGGACAGTGCCACCCCTGCGGGAGGGTCCCCCCGGGTTCTGCTCCAGCTCTCCATGGGTTTAATGCCCGGTGGTCATCTTAGTTCTTTTCTTCTTTCCTAGGAGCTGGAAGCTGGACAATAACTGGCACAAACACTAACAAATGCTTTTTTTGTTTCAGTGTGGTATCAAATGCTTTTGAGCCTAGTGAACAAAGTGCCCTCTCGCTGGAGCTCTGTGACTCTTCCCCCCCTCGTTGTCTGGCAGTGCCAGCAGCATCAGCACAGGACAATCCTCTGTCCTTCTCTTGAGAATCTCACAGCACCTCTTGGATCACATTTAATTTCGTGTTTATGTTGAAGTCTGGCACACTGCATCTCGTGGGACAGCTCGACGACCAGGCACAGGCTCCCAAAGGAGTTTTTCTGCTGAAGCTGCAGCCATTTACTCCTGGTGTTTTCCACTGCCCATTGGAAAAAAACCCCCGTGTTACTGCTGCCAGTGCTGCCCTCAGAGAGGGAGAGGTTCACTGCTGTGTTCCTGTGTTTGGCTGTTGCCTTCAGGCAAAGCTCTTCCCTGGCACAAGCCCGTGGAGGGCTCAGTGGGGAACTCCCTCTGCCTCAGGGCTACCTGAGGGATGCTTTATGAAGCCTGGGGCCAGAGCAAATGGTGAGGAAGGAACGAGCTCATTTCCCAAGTCAGCTCTGCAGCTGCCTAGGACAGCCCAGCTCTCCCAGCTGACAGTGACACCCCAAGAGTGCCAGAGGAGCCCTGGGACACTCTGGGGCCCAAGCAAGAGGCACAGGGACGGGCACACACCGCTGCCAGCTCCTGCTCCCCAGCAGAGAGCTGGAAGGGAAACAGGAGGATTTCCTGAGCTTTGCTCCTGCTGGTCAGACCATCGATGCCCTAGCAGAGCATCAGTCCCACCTGTGTCCTTACAGAGCTGTGTGGAAAGGAACACATGTCTGGCAGGGGTCGAGAAGGGGAAAGTGGAGATACCTGCTTTTACGGGCTTTGGGAACTCTTTGGTGGAGTTCTAGGAGAAGGCTTTTAGGCTGTTCTGATCCAACGCCCTGGCTCTGAGGTGCAGGAGCTGCTTCCTTCCCCTGCCTTGCTGCAACTCTTTGGTGGGTCCGAGGCTTTCATTGCCATGGGCAGCAGAGCAAGAACGCAGGAAAGCCGGAGCAGGAAAGTTTCGTGTCTGACAGAGGTTTCCCAGAGTGACTCACAGGGCAGCAATTCTGCCCATCCTCATCCCACTGCAAGGACATACCTGTGGTGTATTCCTGAGGCACCGAAACCATCCCCCAGAGAGAGCATTGTGAGATACCACTGTGAATCACCCCAGGGTGTGAGGGGTTGGCTCAGTGTCCCTGTCCCCACGCCCAGGGCTGGACCACCTGTAGAGCAGCTCTGCCAGCTGAGAATTGAGCAATGGGGTGACAAACCTGAGGCTCAGATCTTCCTGTCCCTGTGCCACCCATCCTTTAGCACAGCCCATGTCCACTCCATGCTAAGAATAATGAGAAAACCAAGCAGGGAAAGTGAATTTACAAACCTCTGCAGTGGGAACTGTACAAAGACCTCCACCTTCATCTCAGCGTAGTGACCAGCACCAGCCAGTCCTAATCCAGTCCAGCCACTGGGACAGCAGGACTTGGACGCTGCTCACAGCAGTCAGAGCCATCCAAATTCCTCTCGTTCACTGCCAACACAGTGAAGAAACCCCCTGTGAGGTGAGAGAGGCCCTGCCAGCCCACTCTGATACCTTCAAGTTCTCTCAATAGCCAGCAGGAACCACAATTAACGTCTGCTGCAATTTCTTCATTATCATAATGACAGTGCTCAGCAAAATATATGGGAGACGTTGACGGTGACGCCCAGATGCTGGAACCATACGATGCCACATGGAAAATCATGGTGTGGTATAAAACCCCGGCTTTCATATGGTACAGCTGCCTCTACATAATGCCCTTGTAATTTATCAGTGGATGGCATCTGGTTCTTTCCTGTCATTCTTCAACTTCCAGACAACCATAATCTCAAGTGTCTTAATAATAACACAGACCTGCCAGACAGGGGAGGAGGGAGGATGGAAAGGGGGTGGGGAGCAAAATTGCTCCTTTTGTGCTGTTCAACCCAAATTAGAGGGGAAAACCAGAAAAATGGAAGCCTGGTAGGGAGTGCTGGAGGGGGGGCTGGAGTGGCACAGCAGGTCCTGGAGGAATCTGCATAAGGGGCACCTTGCAGAAGCCATTGCTTGGGTATCCAGGTCTGGAAGGACTTCCAGGCATCTGCTCTTTCTGGGGCAAATCTCCCTGTGTAGGTTTAAAGCAAACCATTTGGCTGAGGGTGCAGTTTGAGTGTGTGCACAGCACTGGTGCAGGGTGGCACCGTGGCAGAGCTCAGCCTGCGGCCTGGGGCTGCACAGGGGGAAGGATCAATGCTGGGTCCTGCAGTGGCTCCATGGAAAAAAGTGCTTAAAAGGGTTTGAGACAGGAACTTTGTCTTTGGAGCTCTTCAGCCTGCAAAGCTGTGCCAGTGCCAAGCTGTCCTGGTGTCCCTGTCACACTCTCCTGGCACTTCCCTCCCACCCTTGCTGCTCACGGGAGTGACTGAGCCGTGACATCTACAGCAATTTTGGGGTGCCTGGGGGTGGGCAGCCCAGACTTGGTGTGCTGGGGGCTTGAGGAGCCAAAGTTTTAAAATCTTTCACAAGACTGGGACCATGAAATGTCTGCATGTCCAAAACATCATCGCCCCATATGTGATAATCTCCCGGTGCATCTCCCATGGGAGTCGGGGGAAATTCCTGGGGTAGGACAGAGCCCTGAGTGGGAGTGACTCTGCAGAGAGGACCTGCAGGTGCAGGGCCAAATCCATGCCCGGGTTACCCAGGTGTGAACTCACTGACCTCTCCAGGGCTGAGTAGAACTTGCTTTGGGACGAGTCTGGGGGACAGGGCAGTGCCCGGTGCCGACGGCGAGCCCACTCCAGAGGCTCGGTGGTGGCCCAGCCCCTCCCACCCCCAGCACACGCTGGGCCCCCGCAGCGGCTGCGGGATGTGGACATGAGGGAAGCGGGATGCAGGCAGGAGGGATGCGGGATGAGGACAGGAGGGATGCGGGATGAGGACATGAGGGATGCGGGATGCGGACAGGAGGGATGAGGGATGCGGACAAGGAGGGAAGCGGGATGCGGGCAGGAGGGATGCGGGATGCGGACAGGAGGGATGCGGGATGCGGGCAGGAGGGATGCGGGATGCGGACAGGAGGGATGAGGGATGCGGACAAGGAGGGAAGCGGGATGCGGGCAGGAGGGATGCGGGACGCGGACAGGAGGGATGCGGGACGCGGGCCGTGGGACGCGGGCCGTGGCAGGCTGCCTGTGCCACCACGAGATGGCGAGCGAAGGAGCCTCTTGGCAGGGCTGTCCCGGGGAAAGGGGCTCGGCTCTTGGAGGCATGGGATGGCTCAGCCCGGTTTCCCGCAGCCAGGGATGAGAGGAGGGTGGCGAGCATGTATGGGGACATCCACGGCCAGGCTGGGCTGGAATAAGGATGCTTGAAGTTATCCAAGCAGGATTTGGGAGAGCATGGCAACACATCCCGTGGCTGTTTGTACCCCCGACTACCCCCAATTTCTGACATGCTGAATTCCAAGGGGAGGGTGGCTTCTTAGTCCCCTCTCCATCCCCTCCACTGTCAGGATAACCCACTGCTCCCCCACGTCCCCAGCAGCTGGGGGGAGTGGGGCAGAACCAGGCAGGAGGGGTGAATGGCACATGAGGGGCACCTGGAGGGTGGGCAGGCCCTGTGATAAGGAGCAGGGGCAGGAGCCCTGGCTGGGAGTTGCACGGGGAGCAGGAGTAAGGGATTTTCCTGGCCGTGATGGAGAGTGTTGCTGCATGGAGGTGGGTGTTGGGGCTGTCTCTGCCTGGGGATGGAGAGGCTCGGAGTGAGCCCCATTGTAGGGAGGTGGGGATGATGAATGGGGTGATGGGGATGGTGAGCAGCAGGGCTGAAGTCTTGCTCATCTGATTCTTTTCTGTGACTCCTTCCTGCCTCCTGTCCTGCCCTCTGAGTGTTCTGTCCCTGTCCATGCACACAGGTTGCAGCCTTTGGGCTGTGGGTCTTCTCTTCCTGCCTGATTTGACCTGGCAGGAGGGCTTGGGCCATCCCTGAGCCAGAGTGGTTCCCACCTGCCCCAGTTTGCAAAAGGGGCAGCAAAGCTACTCCCCCATTGATATTTCTGCTGGAAAAGTTTCCTGCTCACAGTTCCACAGGGAAAGATATCTGCAGGAACTAAAAGGGCTTATTGTTAAATATGAGCACACAGAAATTGCATGTGAGCTGTGGGAACACCTCCCCAGTGCTGCTGATGGGTGGCAGTGCCACGGCTGCCATTCAGCAGGCTCTGGCTGCTCTGGGACCTCCAGAGCCAAGCCTGGAGCAGCTGAGTGGGCAGCAGAGTCCCCTTGTCCTGCAGCATCACAGCAATTACTTTGCTGCTCTGTTGAGATGAATGAGGGTGGTAATGAGAACCACTTTGTAGAGGGGCTTAGCGCTCCAACACACACAGCCAGCGCTCCTCCCAGGGCACCCTGACCTGCAGACCTGTTTTCACAACTTGTGTCAGCCCAGAGTATCTTGATTTCTTTTTTTTTTTCCTTTAGTGCACAGAAACTTCTGGTTGCTTTGTTCTTGTAAGATAGGAGGGGAGTAGAGAGATGTTATTTTGCCCTGCTCTCTCTGTTTGTACAGTAAGAGATAAGTCCCATATTGTGTAAACAATCAGGCAATATGTGCTGAACTGGATCTCTTGGTACTAGCTGGGACAGCTTTATCTTGGGAGGGTGCCTGGGTGGGAGGAGATCCCTGTCTGGAATGAGCACAGATGATGCCAACTTCACTTCAGATGACATTTGTACAGGCTTGCATTAAACTCTTGGGCAGGAATCCAGAGGTGAGGCACCTCTCTGCTGTGTCCCTTGAGGTTGCTGGGGTCAAACATCAATTCAAGAAGGGCTCCAATGCACAGGCAAGGCACTACAGCTTAGTGCCCATGGCAGCTGAGCCACAGAAACAGGTCTGCTGGTGTGCAGGGGAGTTCAGCCTCCTGCGAAGGAGCTTTAGGCTAATGCAGTTTGCCAAAGCAGGTTTGTGGCCTGGGACACTGAAGCCCCAGCACTGTGGTCCCTCCAAAAGGGGTGCACACTTGTGTGTTCACAGGGGAACTTCTGGCACCACGTTGAACTTGCCTTCGGTGGTAATCTCTGAAACAAGATGTGCCTGTAAAACAAACAAAGCAGCCAGTTACAGACCCCCAAATCCTGCTTGCTTTCATGCAGAGTTGAGACCAAGTGACCCAAGGCAGCCTGCCCTGTGCTAATGCACTGTCTGTCCTGGCTGGGTGGGCACCAGCTCCTGTGAAGGGACTTTGTGCTGCTTTGTGCCTCAGTTGCTGGCCTGGACCGGATGGTGTTTGGGTCTCTGCTGGAGGCACAGGTCTCCTTGCAGCCTTTTGAAATCCTGCAGGGTCCTGTGCACCACCAAACACACCTGGGGCAGTGTGTGCAGTGTTTGGGTCAGGTCTCCTTTGGGGCTGCATTCCCTAAGTTCTGTGCCACCCCTCAGCCCACAGGCAGCAATCCTGGGAAGGATCTGATGTATTTGGAAGCATTTCCCAATGTGTCTTCAGTGCGTGGACTAAAAAATGCTTGCAGCTCTGCTTGCATTTCTTTCTCCCAAGAAGCTTTCCTCTGGGCTGCTTGTCCCTGCTCACCCCAGCCACAGCCAGCCCTGCCTCTTCCCCTCTTCCTGGCCCCCTCCAGACCCAGGCAACCACTAAAACCAACTGGTTTTGCTCTTGAGGCAGTGGGAGCCCATGAACCTGGTGTGTTGCTGCGATGCTTTGCATCCCCACCCTCACCAGAATTGCTCTGCAGCCCCCTCCTCACACAGCAGAGCCCCCCAGGCCAGCACAACCCCTCTGATTCCTGCAAAACTGGCACAGTCTGCCCAGGTAATTTGCAGGAAAGGCTGAACACAAACAAAGCCGATGTGTCCATGGGTTTGCTTAACAAATGCGTGTGTTGCCCTCTGAGAGGAGTGTTTACCTTGGAGGTTGCAGTGCTGGCTCCGTGCACACAGGTGAAATGTTCCAAAGTGCAGCCTGGACAGCAGGAATCCAACAGTGGGACAACAAACACGTTACGCCAGCAGCTGAGCTGGAGCTGCATTCCTGGGTGTTTTTGCTTGGCGTGGGTGTCCCTGGGATGGAGGGGGAGCTGCCAAGGGGCCCCTTCTCTTAATTAAAACAAAAGTCTAGTTAGGCTTTATCAGGTTCAACGTTAATTAACCCACAGGGATAAAGGCAATAATTTTAGAGCTGCCTCTTTTCTGGACCTGCTGGTTGTATTTTTGTGGTCAGTCTTGTATTTGCCTCTTTTTGCACTGATTTCCTGTCCTGTTGGTGGAAGTGTTGGGTGAGAGGGACCTCAGGAGGGCTCTGATCTGGTCTCTGAGCTGTTGCCAGTGCTGTTTTGGGTCAGCTGTGTCTTGGCCTGGACATCTCCAAGAAAAGAGCCTCCTTGGCCTCTCGGGCAGCCTCATTGCATTGCACCAACCCTGCAGGAGAACTTCCCTGATGTTCACCCTGAGCCTCCCCAGGAGCAGCATTGGCACATCCCTGGCACCACAGGACATGGGGCTCTGCTCTTCCAGCCTTGGAAGCAGCTGGACTGAGGCAGCCTGGTCAGTCCAGGGGTTGCCAGTGAGATACATATTTTTCCAAAGAAATACATATTTCCATAAAAAACAAACACTGCTGGCTTGGGTCAGCCCTGGGGTCAGCTCAGCCCCTTCCTCACAGGTTGGAGACTGCAGATGTCCCACGGCTTGGAAATGAAGCCTGCCCCAAGAGGAAATGCCTTCCTGGTGCCCAGCTGGGAAGCCTGAACTTTGCTGTCCTTTTTTGAAACATTAATTTTTAAAAAATGTGGCTTATCCACCATTTCAGCTGAAGCTGGACTGGTGAATGCTGCTGGGAAATGGAGTTTGGATCTGAACATTTCCTCTGTGAGCTCGGGAGGGGTGGTGGATCTTTATCTCTCTTCAGTCTCCCGTGGCAACATCTATTTGCATGGCTGCACAAGCTGCTGAAACAGTTACTTCACCCTGGTCTTTTGTTTGGTTTCATTGGAAACCAATATTTTGGCCATGTCAAGGCTTGAATTCTTTTGTGTCATGTTTAATCCAGGTTTGATGGCTTGCTCTGCTCCCAGAGGTAGAAAACCAAATAGAAATAAATACGGGGAAGGAACTGATGAGATGTAAAAGAAACCGGGGTGGGGGAAAATGACCCCAAAAACCTGAAGTATCAGCAATTTGTCAGAAAGCTTCTATCATTTTTTTTTAATATGGCTCATGTAACTTCATGAATCTCTGTTTAAAAAGGAGGGAGATGGTGTCAAAGCCTTTGGTGGCTTTGACAATATATGTACCTACCCAAGTAGGTATTTATTTGTATGGGAGCCTGGAGGGGGAATTTCACTTGCTGCCTTATCAGCCTTATCTGCTTCTGCCCTGAAGCCAAAGTGGTGATGAGTGTTTTCTTCTCATTTATCTGTGTACCTGCCTTAGTGATTGGCCAGAAGGGATGGGGGATACTGTGGATCTCTAAACAAATCACTTCCTTCCAATATGCATAATTTACTAAGATACATAAGGAATCAATGTTACCAGATTGCTTATCAGCCTGGTAGGGCACTGCTGCTCCCCTTGCAATGCTCACACGCAAATCTAAGAAGGATCTCTCGGAAAGCTTTTATCTCGGATTGATTTTCAGGTAAGATAGGCATTATCTGCACAAAATAAACATTTTTTTGCCCCGTAACCCATGGTGATGTTACAGACAGGGCTGCCAAAATCAAGCCAGGCAAAGGGCCAGTTTGCATTTGCCTCTGGGGCTGGGCTGTGCAGGCAGCAGTGCTGGGTCTGTGAGCCAAACTGCAGCTGGGTCCTGCTGGGCTGCTCAAACCTGCCCTGCTCCCTGTCACTGCTCTGCCACCTCCCTCGAGCTCCCCGTGTGCTCCCAGCCCTCCTCCCACCTGGAAAGTGGTTGTCTTCCTCTTCTCCTTTCCCCAAGCCCACTGGGGTGCAGGCTCAGGAGGCAGCATGAGCTACCAGAGCTCAGGACAGTTTCTCCTCTCCCCCATATTCCTGTTCCTCCCCCCTTCCCACCGGTGCCAAGGGGCTGGGGGAGTCTGACCCCCACCACCCCCCCACGATCTCCTCTTGTGTCTGGCAGCACATCCTTGGCCCTGACACAGGATAACCTGGCCTAACGAATGGATTACAAGAGCCGATCTCACTGCGCAGATAATTTTGCTGGCTTTGTAAAGTTAATCAGTTTACATGCTGCCATTAGGTCAGGAAAGCTCCGTTTACCTTAAATAATTAATCAAGATCAATTAAACACGGGGTAATTGTGAAGAACAGCAAAAGGCAGAATGACCCTCATTTCTTCCCGTTCTTTATCACGTTTAGACAACCCAGTGAACAGCACATCTTGCAGAGCTTGGGCAGTGAGAGAGTAACTTACATTTATATCTGTGGTGACAGCCCTGTCCCGAAGGTTTGACCTAATTACTGCATCTTGTCTCGACTTCTGTCTGGGAGTTATTGTTGCTGTCATTGTGGCAAACGCAGCTAATGAAAACATCCAGTGGTCCCATTAAAATATCAGCCTGGTGAGTCGGCTCTGCTGTGCAAGTGCAAATGAATGTTTCTGAATTCCTGAATTTTTTTGGTGACTTATTGCATCACTTTGAAATTATCCTCCAAGAGTTCTATTGAATATTTTTTTTTGGATGATGCATGAAAAGACCAAAGAAGAAACGTCTTGAAAATAATTATATCAGGTACTTGATAATTATTAAAATCCCAATACCCCCTAAGAGGAAACTGAAATGCCTCTCACATAGGAGAACTCTACAGAAGCTGAGAGTTTTGGCCCTTTTAGTTGATCTTGGAGCTGCTTGGACATAACTTACAGTAGTTTACACAGATATTTCTTGGGATATTTACTGCATGAATAAGTTGGTTGAACATGGCAGCAGCCAGTACAGAAACTGGTAGAGAGGGGCACGGCATGTCCCAGTGACACAACTTCAAAGAAGCCCTTTGGAGGGAGGTGGGGGCTGCAGGGCCAGTGCAGGATGTTCCTGGAAGGAGCCTGCTTCCTTCACTTCCACTGAGTCACAAAACTTGTTCTTCTATTCTGAGAATCATCAGCACAAAGGGACCATAAAGAGTTTTAAAGGCCTTCCTTTGGCTCCCTTGTAAGGAAGCTCTTTGCAGTGAACTGGCAAATACCTGCTGGTGGCTGGCTGGGCTCCTCCCAGAGCTGGGGCAGGATCAGGTGAGGGTTTCCAGTCCCCTTACCTGGTGTAAGAATTACTTTAGGATGGTAATCTCTGGCCCTGACTTCCAGGAAGAACAGCAAGTCCCTGAGCCATGAGGACTCAGTGATCTTAAAGGTCTTTTCCAACCTAAATGATTCTATGGCAGGCTTTGAGAGCAACCCAGACTTGCAAGATACTGTAAAATGAGGTCTTTTTTTTCAAAATGGGAGATTCTTATCCTGAAGAAATGAAACCAAATAGTTACTTGCTCAAAAGGGTGTGCTCAGAATTGAACAGGCTAGACATGAATTACTGCTCTAAAACAATCTCTTCTGCTACCCTTCACTCTCACAGAGTCTGCCTGTGGTCTGTTGGACAGTTTTGCTTGTTCTTTGTCCTCAGAAGTGGCATTTTTATATGGATACATCTATAGATGATACATTACAAAAAGAATTCTGCAGTGATAGCTCAGTGTTCTTTTTGCTTCTGATGGGGAAATTGCAGAGGGTGTTTTTGGCTGTAATTCCTGGGGATCAACACATTAATGAAGTAGCCAATGAACTTTGGGCTGGATGTTGCAATGTCTTCGGGCTGTAGCACTTATCTGGATTACTCTTCAGAGAACCCATGTCCTGTCTGCTCCACAGGGAGGTTCAGAGAACAGTCCATAAATCCTCAGCAATGCACACAATGGATTTTGTTTTAATTTATAATCCACCCCAAGTCACAGTACACTGCTAACTTGGTGTCGATGTGGTGCCTGCTGCACTGACATAACCTGTGTGCAGTGGACACTGAGATCTCTCCAGGCAATCGTGGTTCCCCTTCAGTTTGAATCCTCCTTCCCAGCAGCAGAGCACAATGGTCTAATACTCCCAAGGCCTGGAAATATTTATGCTACAGGGACTCCTGGGCTGAGCATGGCTGGTGTTTGTCCCTGTGTTGTGCACGCTGTGCAACAGCAACAAGCCCTGAATTTCAGGAGTGTCAGCACTGGGAGGAATCTGGTTCTGCACACAGGCAGGCTGCAAACCTTCTGTTAACAACAAAACCTCCAAAATCGCTGTCCCACTTTGTTCAGAGGGGTTGCATTCCTTCTCTGAGGTGCTTTGGAGGTTCAGGGATAAGGGAGTACTTAGCACTATAACCAGAAGCTTGGGGGAGGAGAACAGGCAGTGTTGGGAGCCCTGGATGGGAGCAAAGAGTTAACTTGCACCACTGGTTGCATGACAGCCCCCATCTGTCTGTGCCTTCCCCTCCAGCACTTTTCTCCATTATTTCATCAAAGCAACAGGCATGGTTTTAATTTTCCATGACTTGCTTATGAAATATGATCCTTGCTGTAATAAAGAAATGATTTGGTTTGTAATGGATACATAAGAAATCAATTTCCTATTTTTAAATTAGGTGGGATTAACAATGAAGCAAACAATAAGCAGAGCAACGGGGGGGAGAAAGATGGGAGAAAGACCTGGCAGCCCCCAGTCAGGGCTGGCTGCACTTGGACATGTTAAACTGCATTTGTTAATGGCTTCACCAAGGCAGCCACAGCTGTAGTGGTTCTTCCAGTATATATTCATTTTATGTTTTAAAATCACGATGTTGGGAAGATTGCTGGAGATTCATGAGTTTTCTTCTGCCTGGCAGTAACATTTAGGGTCCAACATGGTTTCTGTCCAAATTCATAGTTCAAAATAATCAGCACCATCATAAATGTCTTGGGAGCAGCTGCCCTGCCTTGGCCATCCAGCAAACATACTCACCTGGACCAGGAGACTGGGAGATGCTCTCCAGCAACTGGAACAGAAGAAGCTTCCACTGTCTAAGGGTGTAGCTGTATGTGAGAGCTGCTTGTTTGGAGATAGAGTAGCAGAGTGACACAGCCTGCAGGGAGTTTTGTAGCTGTCATTGCTAGAAACCATCTGGTCCCCCTCCTTTACCTTCCTCCTACAGCACTGAGCAGTGCTGCCTGGGGACCCCCAGGCCAGGCAGTTGTCAGCAGTCTCACAGCTCTGCACAAGACTAATCAGTACAGTCGCCTTCCCGGCAGCTCTCTGCACTGTGTCCCTGCAAAGAAAGCACTTCCCAGTCCTCGCTGTAGTGAATATTCCCAGTGCCTGGTAATCCTGTGCTGGGTGCCATGTGCTCCACCTGTGCAGGCAGAGCAGTCCATCTGGTGAGGTCCATGGCAGGGGTCTGAGGGGCACAGGGATTAACCTTTAGCCTCTCAAGATGCTCTGCGTGCTTTTTTAATCCCCTGGGTTCCCTGGGAAATTCACCTCCTGTGTAGCAGGATGTGGGCAGGGTGCTTGCAGGGCATGTGCAGGGGGGCCTGTGGGCTGCCCAGTCACTGATATTTGCTCCAGGACACAGTTCCTTGGAGCTGCAGGAGTCTTGGAAGGCAGACTGCCCTTTAGACCTTGGACTGCAGACGGCTGATCCAGGCTCCTGCCAAGCCGCACCGAGCACTGCCGGTGTGTTTTTGTGTTGTTGACAGATGTGCTGTTACTCTGCTTTCCTACATGTGCAGGGAGCCCAGGGATCACAGTGTCCCTGGAGCTGTCAGCTTGCAGGGTTTTGGGGATGGGTCCTGTGGGTACCGAGCCTGTCTGAGTCTGTCCCCCTCAGCAAATCACCAAATTGCAGCGTGGACTTGCCAGAGCTGCTCTTCTGGTGCCAGCAACTCCTCCTGGCCCAGCTCCACACTTGTGCTAAGTGGCTTTGGAGCTGCCCCAGGGGTCTGTCACGGGTTGGAATTAAGAGTTGCATTTGGCTGGCTGGTCTGTCTTTCCTTCCTGGATGCGATTGCTTTTTTTAGCTTATCTCGGTTCTGCATGGGTTTGTGAGTTCCTGCTGAAGTCTCTAACAAGATTTGTATGGTGGCTTCTTTTTCCTCCAAGCAATCATAATTTGGCCAGAAATAAATGTCTGCAAAAATCTTTTTAAAGTCTCTCCCTCATGTAGGTTTCTGCAGCCTTCTTGAGAGACAAGCCGTAAAAACTGATGGGACTTTTGGAAGTGGTTGGTGGGACTTCTAGGACTGGGCAGAAGTCCAAACAATTTCTTGTAATCTTCTCCACATAGATCTGTTATTGCTGGGGCAGGTACCAGATGCATTATCACTACTAATCTCCTTCAAGGGTGGAGGGGTGCCTGAGTGTAGGTAACTATGATGAAATAGAGCCAGATTTCTGTCTCTACAGAATAAAGACCAAGAAAACGCCACGGAATCCAAGGCTTGCTTCTACTTATTAGTGTCAGAAGGCAATTGTTTTTGTACTCTAAGACCACCAGTCAACCCACAGCTCTCAAACAGCCTCTCCCTCCCTTTCCCAACTCTTGTCCTAGTTTAAATTTATAGCTAATTTATAATTGGGGTTTTTTCCCTATTGGTTACCTCTGGAGCTTCAAAAAACTGTTGGTAGTATCACTTTGAAAGGCAAAACCAGGCTGAATGTGGGGTTTTTGCTGGGGTTTGTTTTTGTGCAGATTCTTTCTGTCACCACCAGAGCCAGCAGGAGCTCTGTTGTCCAGCTCCACTGTCCCAGCCGTGGGGCTCTCCATGAAGTTGTTATTTAAGACTTATTTAAGGGACTGAGGTGGAACTAAAGTCCAGGCACACTTACCTTAGCCTGGGCAGACATGAATGAGCTATAGGAAAAGGACCAGGGGAGTCAGGGTGCTCAATGAGGGTCAGGGCAGAAGCTTCCCATGGCTCTCACCACCTTCCTGGCTCCTGCCAGCAGGAATAACTCCTGGGAGAGTTTTACCACTCATGGTTCCATGTCATTCAAAGTCACCCCACTTCTGCAGCATTGCTGGACCTGGATGGTGATGTTGTTCACCCTGTGGGTGGGAATTTATCTCCATGCCCCTTGCAAGGCTCTGCTGGCTTCCCAGCCAGCTGAACTGCCATCGTCTTGTAGCTTTAGGTTTCGCTCTCTTTCCAACCTTGGATAAATTTAAAGCCGCTATTCATAGCTGCTCTCAGGATCTGGAGCTCCAGAACACCATGGGAAGTTTCTCATCTGTTCAGGAAGACAGGAAGACACAGATAAATATAGTGATGGTTTTCAGTGGGTAAAACAAGGTTTTGTTGTTCTATTCACGTTCAGAGCTGGCATTTGTGCTGTTGCTGTGCCAACCTCCACCATGGTGACAGGCCCTTTCTAGGATTTCTGATGAGATGGGAAGGATGACAAGTTCAGACTATCAGTTTAGTTTAAAGCCCACAAATCTATACACAGCAGGGGTAAGATCTATTTATTGTGAGCCTAGGAGCTATTTTCTGTGGAGGATGAGCTTAGTTTGTGCTGGAGAACAGCTGTTTATCAGGATCAGATTTCTGGGAGGAACTGTTCCTTGGCCATCTCAACCTGGGAAATGGCCTTGTGATGCTTTACAAGAAAAAGAACAAAAACTACATTCTTGGTTCAAAAAAAGAACAAAACCAACAAAAATTAAATGCAGCAGTTTACAAAGGGATTTTTTAGCTGAATAAAAGGCCTTGAGGCTGCATAAGAAACAGCACAAAAATTTTGATATGTTCCTTTGGGAGGATTAAACCAGATGTTTTCCCTTTTCCAATGGCCAACATCTGACATTTCCAAAGAAGACAAAAAGAACATTTCTGGGATGTGTATTAGGAAAAGTTCTGCTTGCAGCTTATCAGCTTGGAGGAAAGCTGAAGGCAGAATCCTCTCAGAACCTATGTCTGGTCACATTTTCACTGGAGAAAAGGCATGGCAAGAGGCACCAGTGTGAGGAGGAACAAAACAAATTTCAAGGTGATCGTCACTGATGGCATCAAAGGCAGCACAAAGCCCTTCATGCTGGGTAGGGACAACTCAGAGGTCTTTTGCATGGCCTTGTAGAGTAAAGGCATCATGACCATGTTTTTGTTTGCAAGGAGCAGACACAGCCTGAATTTAGCATATTAATTTATGTGGATTTCTGCAATTTGCTCACAAAATCCTTCTCTGATAAAGTTTTGCAGCCAACATATCCATGGTGGCTGCAGAATGCAGTAAAGGAATACAATAGCAATTTGTGGTTTTTCTTTCTCATTTTCCCCACCTAGCTGTTTTGCATAAGGACTCACAGATGGGGCTGGACGTGGTTTGGAATCTCGGTGAGGAGGATTTGCCAACATTAATTTGACCAATGTGCCCTTTTGTACTGCTGAGGTTAAACCACTGCCAGAAATGTCCTCCACGATCAACACTAACAATTACTAATCTGGAGTTTAGAGTGCTCTGCTTTGCCATCCATAGCAGCATTCCCACAGTCTTCCAGCCAGGTACATCTCTAGTTACAATAATTGTCTTTCAGCTGGGGAGCTGACTGACTATACTGCCGAAAGTATGGAATAAATCATGTTACTATGGCAGCCAAGATTTTTGGAAAACAGCATTTCCCAGAGCACAAATGCCATTTCTCTGAATTTTGCTTCTTTTCCTGAAAATATCATCCCAGAATTGTGAGAGGTTTGAAGTTTGGTTTCCCAATTTTCCAACATGAGTTCTGCAGCAAGCCGGATGCTGCTTTTCAGGTTTATTTATTTACTAGGTTTAACCTTCATGATGTTGACAGAATCCAGGTGTGTGGATATCTTATATACTCAAGCTAATTACTGCTGAGACTGACATCTGAGAAAGGGATTTGAAGGAACAAGACAAAACACAGTCAAAACTTGACCTTGAACCATGAGAAATGAGTCCAAAGGATGGCATCGGGCTTGGAGGCTTCTCAACCTGTGCAAGGACTGGGCCAAGGTCTAGGTGTGAGCTCTGGATTTATCTGTGCTAACAGGAGCACTTGGCACTGAGGCCAGACTTTTTGCCTGAGGGACTGTGCTAAATTTAGGGCAGTTGAGCACAGCTTTTCCTGGATGCGGTGCATCCATCACAGTGTTCTTGTCCAGTGAATCACGGCACAAACAAGGCACCAGAGATCGTATCCTCAAGAGCATTAATGGTTAAACTGTGATTTTAATTTTGTCTCTCCTCTTCTCAGCCACCGGTACATCCACAAGTGTTTTAACAAAGTATTTTGTTTCTCACTTCCCAGAATACCAAGTGCATTTCATAACACAGCTGTTGCAAATGTTATGGCTCCGTACACTTCGTGTGTTAGTCTTGCCTGTGCTTCCCTTCTCTGAATTGCGTTTAATAGGCCAAGTTTTATATTTCTCTACTAATTTGTTGAAATTTATTGCATTTGTTGCCTTCCCCTCTTTCTTTTGAAAATCAGGGGAACTTCCAAATTTCAATTTAAAAGCATTTTGTTTTTATGGAGCATAGTATTTGTTGGAGGGAGAAGAGTTGAGATCATAATCTGGCACGGTTGAGTAAGTTTCTAAATTTTAAACCACCGCCTTCTCTCTTTTTAAACATTTTCACTGCCAATACTAAACATTTTGATCATTCAAAATGTAAATTGTACTCCCCATAGATGCTGATGGGCTGAGGATATATTTACATACAAAGGAGCTATTGAAGGACTCATGCAAAAACTCATTTTCTTGTTCTCATTCCTAACAGTACAGCAGGTTTTTTCCCCCATTTTCTGGTTTCCGGAATGATCTTTGTCTCTGAGCAGTGTTTGAAAAGGTGCATGTGGTTAAAATGTGCGCAGTGGGAAAACCACAAATGGTTTAAATATTTTTTGCCAGAGGAGCTTGTGATAGTCACTGTCCATGAGTAGTGCTGTGTTACATAGAAAAAACACCCAGAGCACAACCTGAGGGCAGCGGCCGGTCAAAGGAAGGGAAACTCCCCAATTTCTTGGGGTGAGGAGGAGAAAGCAGGGGTTTAGTCAGAATATGAAAGCCAGTGTTTTGGGCTGGGTAAGATGTTCTCAAGGCAGTTAACACTTTATAACAGCAGTGTTGCTAACTGGGCGTGTGCTGTAAGACCTCAGTGATGGTATCTATATCTCCTCACGGAGCAGCATTTTATGGGAGAAGTGTCACTTGGTTTTCCCATGTCCATATGCCTGCTGGGCTTGGGCCCCTGGCACAGATTCCTCTGGCAGGAAGTAGGAGTCGTTTCTTTGGAACATTCGTTGGAGCCTGGTTGTGTTTGGGAAGGCAGAGCAGCACACTGGAGTGCTCAGAGAGCTCTGGAAAGCCCCAAGCTTCTGTACATCTCCTGGGCAGCATTTCAAGCTGTGCCTGGAACACGTCTGCACTGCTCAGGGCCGCGATCCTCTCCTGAGGCCTCTAAGAAACTCTGAAGCTGTAACTGGCCATAACTCTCTGATATTACCACGATGAATTTTCTCAGCTCTCCCTGTTCGTCCTTAGACATATCCAAATACCAGTCCAGTGCTGTCATATCAGTTTGGGAACGGCCCAGGCTTTTCATCAGCTATTTATGGAATTACTTTATTAACAACTTTATTTTATACACTTGATAGTAATCCTTGAATCTGAGGAGTGTGTATTCCAGTCTTCCTTGGCTCACTTCCTCTGACTTATTTATTGACTTTCGCCTTGACTTTTCCATTGATTTGGAGCCTGCTCAAGAGCACACATATAGGTGACCCTATAGGAGATGCACATGTGATTTTGATCACCTCCACAGAGGCTGCACCACTCTCCTCCACTTCCATCACAGCTTTCTATTGTCTGTTCTCTGTCTGACCTATGCATTGAGTTGGGCTCTATTATTCACTTCAGAACTGATAATGTTTGTGTTAAGTCTTAAATATGGAGTCAGGGGGTGGTTAGAGCCTTTTCAGGTTATGTGACCTCTCCTAGCAAACTTCGAAGGGCAGCTGTTGACCAGCCCCGGCACTGTTTGCTCTGCAAGGAAGCAAGGTCTGTAAAAAGGCTTATTACACAATGTAAGTGATTTTCTTTTTGCTAAGCAAATATTTGCAATATGTTTTGGGAGATCAAGCATTCAAAGTGAAAAAGCAGGATACCTGCCAGGGATGTGGGAAGCACATAAATGACATCTCTAACTGGGAGAACACGGGATGGTTTTAGTGTCTTGGCTCTACAAGGAAGCCAACACAGGCTCCTACCCTGATTTTCATTGAGCTCTAAGGCTTTAGGCATCCCGACAAATCTGGAGAACTTTTTCCCAAATTGTCTTTACTTCAACAGCTGCACTCGTTACTCTTGCAAAAGCCAAGGTACTGTGGAACAGAGACAAATCCTACAACTTTAACAAATGAGCAAGGTCCTAATATGGGGCTTTCCTAGAGGGTAGTTTATTTTATAAATGCCTGCAGTAACTAACAATGCCCAGTTATGGAGAGTGTGTCACCAGCTGGATGACTGCTCACAGCTGGTATCATAATTTCTGGACCATTCCTTGGCTTGAATCAAAGTTGCAAAGACAGTATGTGGCTTAAACCAGTTGGCTTAGGAGTAGCAGATCAACTCTAGTCAACATCTAACTTCCACATGTGAATCTCTCCCTGTGCTGTGGTATTGACAGGAGGCTCAATTTATATGCATGCAGTTTATAAACAGCAAGAATACTGGAAATGAGGTAATATTTTGTATAAACATTTATTTTATAGTTTAAGAACAAGCCATTCAAAACATCTGGAAATCACAGGAACACGAGTAATATATAATAGCAATATCTTAAATATGCATTAGTAATATAAAGTCATCTTTCACTCTGATAGAAGTTACGACTTCATTTTTCTAAAAAATATTTAAGCCATGAAATATGTTTAGGTAGTACATATATACAGCATCTAATTTTCTCTCCTCTTTCCTGCAGAGTCTGAGACTCCAGAGGTTTCTGTGATGGAAACAATGTGCTACAACTTGAAGGCTGGATTGGTTTGGATTGTATACGCAGAACTAGGCAAATAATTTACACTCATCATGGCTCTGTGTGCACGTAAGTGACACAGCAGGGGTTTCAGACCCTGCGCACATGCACTCCCACAGCTGCTCACCTATTCACAACAACCGATGCAGTTATAAATCATTAGGTCTGGAGTTATTTCTAGAATGTCTGTATTTATATCCTAACTAAGCTATGACCTACTTTCATTATAACCCCCTGCCCATCAGTGTGCTGTTATGCTTCCAGTGGTGATTTGGTGAAATGTGTTTGCCCTGTCTTAGTGTGTGCGAATTGATAAATAATTGTGGGTTTGATCAGCTTACAGCTGTTTTATCCTCATCTCTAAGGCAAGCAATTCCCTTTCTATTTCATAGGGAAGGTCAGCATTAACTTGCACTTCAAAGTATTGCTTGATTTCTTCTACCTCTTTTTCCCAGAACTCTTTTGAGATATCAAACAGTTCGGTCAGGTTGACATCTTCTAAACCCTTCAAGTTCAAAGCAGCATCAGTAGGGATGTAACCTATGGCAGTTGGTTTGGCAGAGGCTTTCCCTTCAATTCTGTTGAACATCCACTCCAGCACACGGGAATTCTCCCCGAAGCCAGGCCACAGGAATTTCCCTTGGCTGTCTTTCCGGAACCAGTTAACGTGGAAGATCCTGGGTAGCTTTGCAGCTGGACGATGGGCCATGCTCAGCCAGTGGGCCAAGTATTTGCCAAAGTTGTAGCCAAAGAAAGGCCTCATGGCAAATGGATCGTGCATAATGATTTTGCCTGTCCAAAACACAGATGGAGAAGGTAAGGGAATACATAGCACATTTATTCTAAAGTACAAAGATTCAGATCCTCCCAGGGTTTAATATCCATAATCCCTTCACCATCCTTCTGAACCAAAGAGCTTTAAGAAACAACACAAGCATTATCCTTGATGTACAAAAAAAGGTAGAAATTAAATTAATTTTTGTTTTTAAACTTCTTAAATCTCAGGTCAAGCAGCTTAAATGAAGATCCTCAAGAGATGGCTATCATTCACGCATCTATGTTGAGCTCTAGCAGAAAAGAAAATTTAAGTTTGTTTATCCCAGACTGTAACAAGAACTCCCTGTCAAGGCTTCTGGCAACCCTGTGTCTGCATCCTGTTCTGTATGCTTGCCACCTAAGGGATTATTTTGCTTAATTTGACTTTTACAGAGAATTTGGCTCTTAATTCCAGTGCAAATATTTCCTATTGTGAAAATGCACAGGTTGCAAAATTATCTGCCAAGACTGAAATGTGAAAGAGCGAGGGGAAGGAGAGGGCAGGCAGTCCAGAGGGGACTGCTTTTAATACAGGTAGGCAGATTAAATTTTGATTTACCTTTGTGCTCAGCAGCTGCTGTTGCTTCAGATCTCATGGCTGCTCCTACAAATACTCCATGCTTCCAGTTAAAGGCCTCATATACAAGAGGGACACCTAAAAAAGAACAAAATCACTTCAGTAATTAGAGGGCCAGAAACATTTTTATAACAGGTTTTGCTATCTGAGATAGTGCTGAATGCATGTCATGGGATGATATAGTCTACTTTTTCCTGTTTTTTAAAATCAGTTCATTTCCTGCTCTCTTACAGCAAACAAGTTTAAATGAATGTTTTCAAAACTGGCTACTGATTACTGAACACATCCATGTTTAGTTGCTCAGTGGGAGATATCTGGGACATCAGAATCTCCAGCAGATTTTAGTGGAAATAGAATCTGGTCCTGTGGTCATATTAGACTCAGACCTAGCATTACTTCTATTTCTTTTCCAACTTTAGGTGATCTTTAACAGGACAATTTATTTTACTTCCCTTTCTTTAAACTATCTAAAACTGATTCATTTCCCTAAACATTTGCTAACTGAACTAGTTAAACTACAAGCAAATTGAGGCCAATACAGCAATTTTCTATGTGTCTACTACCCAGGTTAGTGGGTCCTGATCTCCCTCCAGCCCTTTATTATTATTATGTGTTTTGTGCTAACATCAAACAACTCAGACACTGCAATACCAGTGGCTGGAAGCGTGTGTGCCAAAGGCTAACACGGATAAATTGGACTAACATTGTTATTTCCTTGCTTTTGCAGCTGTGAAAGAAAAACCCATGTCTATGGCCAGCTGTGTGTCAACCTTTCTGTGGCCAGCACTTCAGCCTGGAAACGTGGCTGCTGCATCTCTTACCAGCAGGTCTGCGGCCTCCAAAAATGATCCCCTCGATGGGAACGCCTTCGGGCGACTCCCACGCAGGATCCATGATGGGGCACTGCCTGGCTGGGGAGCAGAACCTGGAGTTGGGGTGAGCACAAGGTTCCCCTGCACAGAACGAAATAAAAAGGTCATGATGGCAGAAGTAACATTAATTAATTTCAAAGAAAGCCAAGAGAGGGCCATGGCATGGGCCAGGTACCGTTGTCTGGGGTCCAATCCTTGTTCTTCCACGAGGTCACAGTCACTCCAGCTGGCAAGGGCTCATCAATGCCTTCCCAGTAGACACCTCCATCACTGGTTTCTGCCACGTTGGTAAAGATGGTGTTCTTGAATATGGTTTTAATAGCATTGGGATTTGTTTTGACTGAGGTTCCAGGGGCGACACCAAAAAAGCCATTCTCAGGATTGATTGCCCTTAAGTTGCCTGGAAGTTAAATGACAAAATATAAGTAAATCATACTGATTTAATTCTATCCAGAATTTTGTAGCATGTCTTACTGCACCTACAGCAACCTGTAAAACATTCCAATTTAATTTCCATACCTTGTTCATCAAATTTCATCCAGGCAATATCATCACCCACACACTCAATTTTCCATCCTGGCAGGCTTGGGTTCATCATGGCCAAGTTAGTTTTTCCACATGCACTAGGGAATGCTGCAGCAAAGTACTTCTTTTTACCTTCTGGATTGGTAATTCCCAGGATCTATTGAAAAATTAATGCAACTGTTAAACACAGTCTTTTTTTCTTGCACTTTTTGTTTTGGAGATTGTCTCCCAGCAAGTGGAAATTATAAGATATTTAATAATGCACATTTGTTCCTACAGAAAAAGCACCACATAATATAGCTGAAAAATATCTCAAACTGTATTTTTGAAATCAGAGAGTCAACTCTTCTTGCCATTAGAATATCTGTAAGAAATTCTTATATTTTTAAAAAATGTTAGGTCTGCACATAATAAACATTTATCTTTATTTTGCTGATTAAAGACCATATACATCTGGGTTTCACTGCTGAGACAGAAGAAAACGAGGCAATATTCTTTTGGCTGCACAAGTGGAGTGAAGGGAAAGCACTTTGTGCGTAGATACTTCTGCTCTTCTCAGAGACCACAGGTATTTTTTCTGAGACTGTTCTCTTATGCACTTTGAAGTTCTTTTATGCAGTGGTATTTTATGGCGGTAGAATATCTGAGTGACAGCAGAAATTAAAGGCATGAAGGGTACACAGCCTTAGAACTCCCTTAGAAAAACCAATATTTGCAGGTTTTTGAGTGCATAGACCTCTTTATAATATGAAAGACAACTTTAAAAACTTATATGAATCTTTAGCTATTAGACTTGTAAAGCAGATGCCCAGTGATGATGTTCAGGCTCTGCTCAAGTACATGGGTCTGCCTCCAAGAAGTCACTCTCAGAAGTTCCAAATCTTGCTTGTTTTATGCCATTACAGGTACTATTTTAAAAGTTTAGCACTTGGCCTTGCAAGCAGTTTTCTATTCCTCATGAGCCTGGCACGGGATACATTCCTATCTAAAGTTACAGGACTATCCATATGTGAGACTAATTTCATTGATAACAAGATGGGTGATGGATTTATGTGGCTCTAATTTGGGGTTTAACGGCTGCTCAAACACACATGATTTAATAGCTCTTACCAGCATGTGCTCTGCGAGCCAGCCCTCCTCTTTGGCCAGCCTGCTGGCAATTCGGAGAGCAAAGCATTTCTTCCCCAGCAAGGAGTTTCCTCCGTAGCCGCTGCCAAACGAGATGATCTCCCTGCGATCCGGGAGATGAGCAATCAGCGTCAGCTCCGGGTTGCACGGCCAGTTGTTGATTAATGGTTCTGCAGAACAGAATGTTGTACTCATGAATGCAGCAATTTCCATGCTTGATCACGCTGTTGTTTCATCAGCATTGAGCCTCTGACAGCAACCCACACCAGATGCTTCAAGGAAATCCCTGGTAAGTACCAGGGATAATAATCTCCTTTCCATGAAACTCTCGTTGAGCTTTGATTCCTTTAATTGAGTTTTGAACCTAGTGCTGTTACAGAACCACCCTGGTCTTCTCTGGTGAGGGTCTCCCATGTGCTGAGGACACACACAGAGCTCCAAAACACAGCCCTGGGAATTTCCAGGGGTTTTTAATGGCTCTTACCTTTCAGCGGGAGAGGGCACCCAACCGAGTGAAGGCATTTTACAAACTCCCCATTGCCCAGGGCTTTCAAAACATCTGTTCCCATCCGTGTCATGATCCTCATGCTGGCCACCACATAGGGTGAATCCGTCAGCTCGATCCCAATCTTGGACAAAGGTGACCCAATAGGCCCCATGCTGAAGGGGATGACATACATTGTACGTCCTGGAAAACAGGGAGTAGCAACATGTGGCCAAGAGTAAAACAAAGAACTTTTGAAGTAACCTTTATTCACGAGGAGGTTGTTTCTCAGTCCTTTAAGAGCCGTTTGTCTTGTGAGAGCTCCTGATGATGTTTCAAGAGTGCTTGTAGCTTTCTGTTTGTCGAATTGTGTAGCAAGAAGTTTTATCTTAAATGCTGAAAGCAGCAGTTCCGACAGATTGTCTAGCCAGGACTAAGGGGAGTTGAAGGTCAAGTTCTCTGTTAGTGTAAATCCCTGAATCTGAAATTATTGCTGTGGATGGGGGGGTCCTTCATTCTCATCTCACTTCCTATCTGCTGCTTAGTTGCTGTGTGACTTACTGAACAAAGTCACGCATAGTTTTGTACTTTGCCACTCTTTTGGAAGACAACAGTGCTGGAAAGAGACTGAGGACTGTCCTTGCCCAGGTATTTGGGTCTGTGGTAAGATCTGCATGAAACCAATGAAGTGACTATCGGGGGTATAAAGTTAAATCTTCAGCTCAGATTGTTCTTTAAAGATAACAGTGACTTGTAACTGTCATCTTTACAGTAGTAAGTGTCTCTGCAATCCTGAAAGTTCAGTGTCAATCATCTTTTTCTTGCCTACCTTGCATGCAGCCCGGGAACCTGGTGTTGAAGGCTTTCTCAAAATCTTCCTCAGACATCCAGCGCCCCAGCTGGCTTGTTCCAGTCTTAGGCATCGGCGTGGTATCTCTCTGCTCTTGAGTGATGATGACAGTTTTGCTCTCAATTCTTGCCACATCTCTTGGATCAGTGAGAGCCAACCAGCTGCATTTCACCAAAAATCAGGAAATTAGACTTTATAAATATAGCATTTTTACCCTTCTGTGGGACCAATTTGGCACAAAAGGATGCTAAAACAATGCTTTGTAAGGCAAAAATTACAGTGGCAGAGCCAGTATAACAGATAATCTCAAAAATCAGTCAGATACATTCTCTCATACAAAATGTTTTAAGACTTTCCAGTGCTAATAACAAATTATATGGCCTAGGAAATTCTTGTTACATGTTAATACTCCTTTGCCCCTTATCTCAGCCTTATTCTCTGTTGCTAACTTTCAGGGAAAAGTTAATCTTTTTTAATTCTCATTCTCATCAGTGTGAAGTTGTTTTATATGGGAACCATAAAACGATGCCTCGAGCTAAGTGGATGCCAAGGAAAGTAGTTTAAGTGTTGGTATAAGTGCCAGAGGGATCAGAACCCAGCTTAGTGAATTGGCATAGCTCTTTAAGTTAGAGGCATCACAAAGGAAATACTGAGAATAAGCACGATCATTAAAAGTGAAGGAGTTTATTAAGGGGATTCTTTTTCCCCTCCAAGGAATTTTTGCCATCTATTTACAATAGAGGGGATTGTTTTACATTTTCACCTCTGTGCATTGAAATTTTCCATGAGTATAAAAATGTTCTAGTTGGGCTGTCATAACCATCATCACTACAGCTAAGCATATAATTAACAATGAATAATTTATCTGGTGAATCTTGCCCTTTTCTCTCCCAAATAGTCTGCAAACAGATTGCCAAATTCCTGCACTTAGTTATTCAAAAGTCATTGCAGATTTCTCCCATGAAGATCTCGTGGTTGGCACGTAATTCCTGAGTATGTACTTGTTGTTAATATTCTCCTTTCATGTTCAGTTAGTTGGGAGAAATTATGAAATATTTGAAAAAGTATTTGCAGAATACATTAGAGTCAAAGCTCATCAGTACGATATGAATAATGCCTGTACTGAATAACATTTGAACACCCACAGACCTATCTGAATGCCACAAAAAAGTATGTGATGAATAAACTAATTGGCTAAAATAGTAGAAGTCTTCAAAAGAAGATTTGCTCAATAATATTTAGCCACTGCTAATGATTAGTTGCGTATGTCTCATGACATTATTTCAGTTCCCTGATGTAACTAATCAATAGAGACAACATACAGTTGATAGTCCAACTGAATAATATGCTTAATGTTAATTTTTAGAGGACAAAGTTTGCTTTTCCTGAGTATTTCACCTATGTAAGCTAAAGTTCCGAAATGTTCATGGAAAGCAAATATTGGAGAGTTATAAGAAGTTTTTAAAGTAAACAGGATAGAAAATGAATTTTCCAATTCTGAGATGTTACTTGACTTCATGTAGGCTACTCACCAGTTCTCATACTTGTTCAGCTTCTTGATCATGCCTTGTTCCACCATGATGTCCAGAATTTTTTTGTTCTCCTCTTCCGAGCCATCACAGATGTGAATGCACTCAGGCTGGCACAGCTTGGCATTGGTTTCGATGAAATCCCTCGCTTCTGGAGACAGACTCTCCAAATCCCCCTGGACAACCTTGGGCATGACGTTCATCTCGGCTTTCAACTGTGGGGGCATTATTGAAGCTGTAGTGGATCTTGTTGATGGCTTTAAAATACTGATCACAATCTAAAATCAAATAGATTGGGTGTGTTAGCACACTTTACGTTGTAACCAGTGTCACAAAGCCTAACAACATATAACATAAAGGGAGAATTTGCAATGGACTTGATTATCTACTGCTTTAATATCGAGATAGGGAATTTGGATCACTGCTAATTTCAAGGTGGAAAAAATAGAGGCCATTCTACTAATTTAAGGTGAAAAAAGAAAAAAAAAGGCCATTCTACTTACTGTCTATGTAAGGTGGCGCTAGATGCCAGAGAGGATTTTGCTGTCCCTTTCAGCTGAGCCCGTTTCACCTGCCTTGGAGCTTTCTTGCAATTGCTGCTTTCCAAGGACGCACCTCCTTCCTTAAATATTCTTTGTGGTAGTGTCCATCCCACCAGTTGAGGTGAGGGAGGCTTGTCCTTTACATCACCGCTGGATGTGTCTTGGGACAGTGCCACTGACATTGTCATCACGCAGAGCTGTCAACAAAGCAGCCCTGGTGGGGTAATGATTTAACAGGCTTGATTAATGAATGCTGAAAGCGGAGGTTCTTAGCCCCCGGGTTTGCTGTTTTGAAGCAGTTACAAAATTTAGCAGCTTAACCAAACTTTGATCCAATTTGGCTTTGAAATCAAAAATGTCATAACTTCTCGGCTTGTGGGAAAGGTTGAGTACAAAGAGTTTCTGCAGCAGGAACACAGAGGTCATGCACGGAGGCAAAGTGCAGTTGGCACATTTTGTAGGCAGATGGTCACTAGTTGGCTGTGAAGTGGAGGCTCGTCCAAGGAGTGTTTACTCACCTTGGGAACATTGCCTGATCCAGGTATAAAGTTCAACAGTGAGCACTGACAGGCCTGAATAACCACTACGTACACAAGGCCCAGAGCTCTCATTTTTGTCTATGCAATACTAAAATATTCCCAAGCAATATAAATCTAAGGGTTGTGGTTCCTTCAGTGTAGGCTAGGAAGTTTTTGCTTATGGCTTGCTTTAGGCTCTTGGAAACGAAACAATTAATTTCTATTGCTACAAGCCCAGAATAGGCGGAGTGGCAACTGTCTCAATAATTAACCTCCTCTTTCAAATATTATGTTTTATTTTACTGTGAATTCTGTGGGGGGGAGGTGTCATAAAATATTAACCCATCTCTAAATTAGTACTCAGAGCAAAAGCACAGAACTGCTCAGGACTGGGGCTGCACACTGTTCTGTGGGTGAAGTGCCCTGTGCATATGTGCACATTCATAGACTTGAGTCTGTATCTGTATCAGTTGTGGCAGTGTCTGATACCAACAGCCACTACTACTCTTAAAATTCTGAGCGTTATCTCAGAGTGATATCAGACGCTTGTGTGATCTCAGACACTTTGAGCTCTTGTCTCTGTTTCTGCCTGCCTGTCTTTAGCTTCCCCTATTCCATTTCAGACCATTGTGACCATAAAGAAAGGTGGTCCTCATGTCCATTTGTCCATGCAGTCTGGGTGTGTGAAGACTGAAGTATTTCAGACAAACAGAACTGTAGAAATAACTCTGCTGCCATTTCCTCTTGCTGTGTTTACACCCAGTCCCATCAGAGCATCTGGGGTCTGGATGAGGTGGTGATTTCATGCCAGCTTGTGGGAGTTTTTTTGTATTGATGGGGCTTTTACTATGTATGTAAAATGTTGTCATTGGTAGTTTGCAGAATAGGAAATCTGGGATTCCCAGCTAAGTTTCAGCTCTATAAAGCAACAAAATTGACTATCTTGTATAAAGGGTGTTCATAACCCAGCCATTGCTCAGGTTGTGAAGCAGCTGGATGTTCCCAGCAAGGTTCTTGCTGGGGCAGCCAGCAGTGACTTACAAGCCCTGAAAAGCCATGCTGGCAGAGCAGCAGGGATCAGGACTGCAGTTCACCTTCCTGCCCTGCAAGTCTAAAATACTGCAGAGCTGAACCTCCCACTGCAGGAACACCCCCTGGGACTGTACCCTTTATCTCCCCATCAAAGTCTTTTATTATGTTTTGTAAATAAGGGAAGAAAATATTGAGGTAAGAGGGGCTGTCCTTGATTCATGGCAAGGCCAAACATTCCTGAAAAGGAAAACAAAAATCTGGTGGGATAAGAGGTGCTAAAGACTGTTCTAGATAGGGCTGTGACGTAAGCAAAGACAAAATCCAACCCAAATTTAATAATGGCAAAGCTGGTGTTTGTCTTCAAAGTCCACATACTGTGTTGCTGGTGGAGCTGATCAGAAATATTTTCCTTTTAAAACACGTCATTAAGTACCTTCATTAAAAATAAAATGGAGCATAATCTTTAGTAATACTAAGCAGAGCCCTTTTTCAGAGAAGTACAAAAATACTGAGTGCTTTTTGCTGGCCAGGTAAGTCAGTGTACGTAGAAATAACTGAGAGTAAGCCAGCAATGCTCAGTTGTCAGAAAGACAGTAGACCAGAAAATGATCCTATTGCAGCACAAGTAAAATCAGAATAAATGCTTAAATACAACAGTGTAATACAGCAGGATAAGTCTTAGTGTCTCTAGGTTTTGAGAGGAGGAAAAAAATTCCCAAACCCAGAGCATTAATTCTGCCAATTAAATTACAGTCAGGCAGGTGTTGTGCAAATTTTCTAACACTGCAATCCTAACCTCCCACAATCTTGCTATACAAACTGTGGGCTTCTCTTGAGAAGACACTAAATATGCCAAATTGGTGGCACTGTGTTATGAACATATGCCCATTAAAAATCACATTAAGGATTCCAAATGTTTTTCATTTGTGATGGCAGCAGGGCTCGAGTGCAGATGTCCACTGGGAATTCTAGACACTTCAGCATCAAATTACTTGTATTTAGGTAACACCTCCCATCAGAGGATCTCAAAGCATACCACAAACACACAGTAAGCCTCAAGCCCCTACATAAAACACACGTAGTATTTGGTGCAATGAAATAAGTGGAGCATATGCAAATCAGGCCCAGGATTTTTTATTTTTTTTTCAAGAATCTTCTCATTTAGAGATTCAGCTTTTAGACAGCCAACAGAAAGCATTAAAGGTTTTATGTGAAGATAGTGAATTCTCATAACACCCACTGTCTCCCACACAAAAAACCCAGATGTAGCACTTCCAATGGCTCAGTTACAGTGGTCTTGAGGTGTTCACCCACTAGCAGTGGGTGCTGCTGCCTGAATTCAGTTTCTAGAAGATTTCACTAATGGCAAACATGGGAGGTGGTACAGGGCAATGTAAGGCCTTTAAAAAAAGAGTTGTCTTGAATGTAAAGTTTATTTTCCATTTAAATGAGAAGTCTTTTTTAGTAGTACTACATTATAATGCTCATCTAATAGCTGATACGATTTCTTCTGATTGAACTTTTTTTGGCACTTTTTCTCTGTGCTTCTTGACACTTGAATGTGATGCTTATCAGGTGCATTCTTGGAAGCTGTCAAATCATTTAAATGTGTGTGAATCTGACATTTCAAGACGAGAGTGTTCAACAAGTGTCTTGAAAGGAGGGGGTTTAGGACGTTTGCTTTGATGGACACTATTCAGGTTATTCAAAACAGCAGTTTTTGAGCACTTCAGGTTTTACAGACTTACTGGAACTCAATAAATGTAAAAGTTTTTAGATGCTCAGAAAAAGTGTCATTAAAAAGCTTAACTCATCACTACAAACCAAGGTGCAACAAAGCACTCACAGTGCGATCTGAAAGTTGTTAATGGCATGTAATAATACTCAGAAATTCTACTTCCCTCCCATTGCTAATTCTCCTACATATTGTCACCTCCAAAGAGTTTGTCACTTGGATATTTTGTTCTAAAATTGTAGGTTTTTTAAAGATTCTCTGAACTGTTCTATTAACGGAAGAGCACTGCCTCTGGCTTGTTATTTCTGCGGTGGAGTCGTGCTCAGCTGACACTGAGCACACTCCAACAGCTGCTGGACTGGGTGCCACAGAGTCCAGATCCAAGGGCAGCCCTTGCAAGCTCACAGAGAGCAGGGCAGGGATTGTTCTCTCAATTTCCAGAAGAAAACATGAACCGTGCAAATTGCCTGCATTTGCAAAAGAGTCTGTGAGCGAGCCAAGTGCTTATTCCAGACCCTGCACAGCCCTGCGTGATATTTCCGCCTCACAGCCCCTTTCCTTGCAGGCAGTTCTTCGGCACTGACCCATCTGCAGGAGGTCTGGGGGCCCTGCCACACGTGCTGCACACTCCTCTCCGCGTGTGCTGCGTGAACCGTGAGCCTGAGCCTCTGCAACCGGCCACAACAGGTAGCAGCAATCCGGGGCCGCAGTGCTTTCCTTCTTACCTCCTTCTTCCCAACCCCAAATGATACAGGATTTGTCTTGGGCAGATTGTAAGATATATTTGTGGATCACTACAAAAGGCGATGTAATTTTTTTTGCCCATGTTCAAAATGAAGTGGCTTGTTCTGATGGCGGAGGAGAGGAAAAAAATACCCAGATTTATCATGATTAGACTGTACTTCCATTAGTATTTTCAGCTTGACAACAGACATTTCTCGAAACAAATGGAAGCAAATTTCAGCAGCCAGGAACATGCACCCATGCATGTTTAAGGCCTCTAAAGAAAGTCACCAACCTTTGATGCTCAGTTTAGTATCAGCTCAAGTGCTCAATCCTGAGCTGTATCTTAGGGGAAGTCCTGGTTGGGCCACAGTACATGCCAAGGCTGACATTATACCATGGGCACACTGGTTTCTTGCTCATTGTTCTTCTGTTTGGGCAGATAAAATAGTTATTGTCGTTGTTATTATTATTACTTTATTTTTAAGCTCACTTTTACAGGCTCAGCTCTGGAGATGGGATTGATTCATGTAATTTTAACTTTGATAAGCAGTCGCTCTTCTGGAGCCATTTCTTGAGCTGTGACTCTAATCTGGGGACTCTTCCCTAAAGGAATACTGTCCTTTCTTAAAAAAAACCCTGTCAAGTATCAGTGTGAATATGTGAGTAATGGGCTCTGTAGCCACTGGTACCTGACCAGCATCTGGGTATGTGTAATTCTGTTAGCTCGGGAGCTCTTCACATCTACTGCAGAAGATCTCATAGTCACGTGGAGAGTTTGGGCCCACCAAGACTTTGACTGACTTTACCCTAGCCACAACAAAATTATAACTTTTGCATGGTTACTGCAGGGTTTTTTTGCTGGATGAACAGTAGAACCATAGCCAGGAGAGAAGGGGACATACAAAGAAGAAACCTCCTCCCATGTATCTTTGTTCTCCCTCAACATTTCAGTCCCTTGTTACACACAGTCTGACCCACTGGTCACAGTTCTGTACGTCCTTCTTGAGCTGACTCCTTTGAAGAAGGATGGCTTTAACCAGTAAGTGTGGGAGCAGATTCTGAAGGTTTAGGTTCTGTTTCTTCCTCTGCAATGGATTTTCCCATTTGACTTTGGACATGTAACTACATCCCCAAGCCTTTATCATCTCCTTGGAAGGGGGTTGGGAGGAGATGATGCCAATTTCTCCCTGTTCTTATGAATTTTCCTAGTTTGGTTGATAGTTCCCAGCTAGAGGAGTTTAAACCCTAATTAGACATGATCATTATCTCTTCTTATTGTTGTCTGTGCCACAGATAGTCCCTGCTGGGTCCTCACTAGGTTGCTGTAATGCAAATAGTAAATTCTTACTTGAAATGAAAAGCGTTTACTAAAACCTCTTTTCTCCTTCAGTAGCAACACAAAAGCAGCAACTTGGGCTGAACCATGTTTTCTGTTTCAAGTGAGATTTGTTCCGTAATTTTTTCCTCAAGAAAATAGCTTTGACTAATATTTCAAGCATTTTTATAACACTAAAAGCCAAGGAACAGGATAAAAAAGCTGATTATGCAGAAATGAAAGCCAAGCTACATCTAAAGGTCAGAAGGCAAACGTGCCTATGTCAAGCACTACATACCTTTTGGTTCTTGAACCTGGCAGCTGGAGGAAAATCAACATTGCACAAAAACCAATAATCCCTGTAACAAATCCTCTGTTTACTGGAAACTTATGTAAGTGTTAACAGGTCAGGTGAAGTCCTACATACTGTACACTTCTGCTTAGCAGCATTCTAATAGGAATAAGGCAACATCAGTGGACCACAATGGGATTTTTTTCAATGTACAGGCACTTTTGTTTGGTCACTGTAAATAGTTCCTACCAGACAAGTGCCGCAATTATGATTATTTCTACAAACAACCCTCAGTAAAGAGATCAGGAGTTCAACTGGACCCTGGAAATCATGCTCTTTTCTTATGCTTTTAGGAAGACAGAATTCAGACTCTGCTACACATGCATCTTTGACTGACCATCTGTAACTCCCTCCAAATTTACTGATTCAGGATGATACATATGCATTTGAATACTATTTATGTAAAGAGGAGTTTCTTACATGTGTGCTTAAACCAGTATGTACAAATGAATAGCAACCAACTCGCATTCTGCAAACAAAATAAACCCCCCCCCACTTGTTAACCTTGTAGAGCTCAGGTATTTGCTCTGCAATAGCACTAAGTACCTTTTTGTTTTGGGTGAAGCATAAATGTGCTCTGCCCAGAAGATCTTTAACAAAAGATGGGTATGAATGACAGATCAAGAGACTTTCAGTTTCCAGAGGCAGCTCTGAACAGAGTAATAATCATGATTCACGAAACATGTCACCCAGATATTCTCATCTGCTTTCTAGACACTGCCTCATCTTGATGTTTAAGATTACAAGGACTATAAGGCTGACTTTATTTCTTCTTACAGGAGCAGAAAAGATGTACAACTAAGCCTGCTCTACCATATTTCCATTACCAGCTCCTGATGGAGAAGCCTGGGGCTATCTGGTCGTGGTCTCTAAGTGATGACTCAATAGTCAGTAGCAGTGCAGAAGACTAAGATTTAAGGTATGTCTGCTGATAAATATCATGGACTACATCACCTGCTGTTCAGTGAAGTGACATTAATATACAAGTTGTTAAATGTTCCCTCAAATTTTCTTGATTTTTGAATCAAGAAGTTGATTAGGACTCCTCAGAAAGTTTAACGCCCAAGACAATTCATTATCTGAGCTGGAAAAAACAGTGCACAGGAACCCACTGCTTTTCTGAACCCACCAGCCACCTCCTTACTGCTGATTTTGCAAGGTTTAACGTGCACTTGCTGCATATCCAAGTGGAAGCAGAATTTGAACTCCTCTGGGTTGTACATCTCACTTACAGATTTATTAGGACAATCATTTAATACTCTCTTTCTTTGGTGATCCTATTAACTTACAGGTTTTGGTGTCTGTTCAGCTGTGCACGAAGAGCTGTTCTCAGAACTGTTTTCCTGATTAAAGATTAACAACATGATAAAAGAAGGAAACATGGACATCCTTGGAGTTTGTTTCTTACATCAGCTGGGTTAAACCTTTACTATATTTTCTCACTGTGTATCTTCTCTCTGTGTTTGGCAATCAAATTCTGCACGGCTCCAGCACGTTTCCCCCAGTTTAGTCAAAACAAGAGGAAAACTTTCTGCCTTTTAAACTTTTAACTCTTCGACCCTTGCACAAACAGCAACAGAAACCTGTAATAACTAACTAAGAGCCGTTGTAGTTAAAACTTTCTTTGCTATCTCTTGGATTAAAGAGTATTCTGTAAAAACAGTGGAAGTCACTGAGGTGTAGTTAACTGTATAACCACGCTAATGTCTTTTGAAATGGAAGAAGTGATATGCTTCCCAATAAACATCCTTCCTCCAAACAGATCCAGGCACGCAGCTCTGCTGTTTGCCACAAGCAGCAAATTGTGTATTACTGGATGGCAGGATTGTTTCTAAATATATCAGTGTTAGATGAAACAGTTAATAGACAAATTGCAATTATGGTTAATAATTTTTAGACCACTTCCCTGACTTGTGTCTAAGCAATCAATCATCCCTGGTACTTTCAGCTCCAATAAGCTTATGTTAAATACTTCCCCCTTTTATATATCGACATCTGTACTCTATTATGTCTTGTTTTTTTGTCATGCTATGTCATTATAATCATTTACAGTATGGAGCAGGATTTTAAGAGTATAGACAATACTTGAAAGCATTAAGTCTTTTAACTTGATAGGAATTGCTTTTGTTCTGCTGCAAGAATCACTCATATTTAAAGAGATTATTTGTCTCCTCAAAGTCAAGATGAGCACTGGAGAGTGAGCAAAGCCTGGCTTTCCCCATGCCTTAGGCACAACCCGAATTTAGCTGATCCTGCATGAACAGCACAGTCCAAGCACTGTGCCCCGAGACAGCTCTGCAGCTCTGCAGCTCTGCTCACCCTCCTCTGTGCATGAGAAGTGGTAATTTATAGCCTGCCTAGACACTAGTCAATCAATACCCTCCAGCATGATTTCCATCTGGCTTTGCTTTGCTGTGTCCCATCTTCCCTCTGCTTTGGGGATTCAGCAAGGAAACAAGTAGGACTGTATGTTCTGATGTTCCTGGGTCTGAGGTCTGACTAGTTTTTATGTGATTGTAGCAACAGGGAGCAGAGAACTGTGTTCTTTGGGGCAGGCAAGAAATCCAAGTCAGATCTGAATCCTAAATGATGTCTGCTAAAATAAACTGTAGCTTCCATCTCAGAACCAGAGGTCTGGAGGAAAAAACCAAAAAATTAATAATATTCTTCTTTCCAAGTGATCAAACTATGTATTTTCTCCTGAGAATATTCCAGGCCAGCACTGAAGCACTGACTTAATTCTGAATCTGCAAGATTCAGTTGCTTAGAACAGCATCAAAAAGAACGTAAATTTTTATCACGCTCATTAGCTGACGTGCTTTCTTTTTTTTTCTTTTTAATTAAGCTTTTTGGTGGTCTCTGAAGAAATGCTTCATATTTGTGAAAGTGGGACACCAAAGGAACAAGGAGCACCAGAAAATACAGCAAAAAGATTTCAACCATTTAGTGACAGCTTCCAAGGCCTGAGCAACATTTAAAGGAGCCAGAAGAATTAGAAGATTGTAGAAGTATCTTCACTTTCTCTGAAGCAGGTGATGGTGTGAAGGAGGTTATCTGGTGCTGTCGTTATTAAGAGGAGCAATATCTCACTGCAAAAGAGGGGCTGAAGGTAGTGATTGTCCCTGGGGTAAGAGCAAAGGGAAGGTGGGCATATTTGCAGCCCGGTGCTAAGGCACACACACCACTGACAGGTGCAGTGTGAACACGACACATACTTGGAAACAAAAGTGAGATATTGGTGGAAAGTGAAAATGGAAAACTTTCCAGATGCCAGGTGGAAAATGATATTAAAGCTGTCAAAATAAGTCACAACAAAGACTGGGTTTTCTCGTAGACTAACAGGAGTCATGTTCTGGAGAAGAGGGAAGGTTTCAACTACAAGGCGGAGTGTCATAAATGAAACAATTATGAGCATTGGAGGTTAAATTTGAACCCATTTGTTTTGGGGTTTTTTGCTTTGGTCTTTTTCTGGTTTTTTATCTTTTTCTCTTTTAAGTGCACTGTGGCATTCCTGATTTACTCTGCATCTTGTGGACAGGTCAAAAATGTGTAAATAAATCCCACTGTCATTGCTTCACATAGTTATCTATTCTGGGCCTAATTCCAAGCCCAGTTAAACTGATGGCAATCCTTCCATTGGCATCAAAGGACTGCAGTTTAGAACCTGTGATGGAGGTGCAAAGCATCACCAAAGAGGCTGGATAAACAGCCTCTGCAGTCATCCAAAGTGAGTTTCTGAAACGCAGTAAGGGAAGCAAACCTTGAACTAATTTGAGGTCAAATATGCTTTATGCACATGATAATGGAGCTTTTAAAAAAGTCAGCTCCACCTAGCACGTGTTAAACATCTTCAATATTATAAAAGATATTATTCAGATTTAAGACTGACAATTTGAACAGATAACCCAGTATTTTACTTCTCAAAAAAATCAGATGCACTGTTTATACTTGGGTGGAAAACCGCAGATCAGAACAAAGTTTGCTGTGTTTCCTCAGTGCAGGATAGAATTTACTCTGCTGATTGAGGATTTTAGTTGTCCACGTATTGCCTTTCAGGCACTGGTAGATTCTTATCAGCAATTTATCTGCAATTTTGTGGCTGAATCTTGTTTCTTTATGTAACGTTACTTTAGCACAAGAAAATGTGCCTACATTACATTCCTTATGCTCCTTATAAAATACTCCTAGCAAACAATAATTCACGTTGAACATTTACTCCCCAAAGTATAATTATGACTTGAAATATAAAATGGCTCTCTATTCTTTTTGTGAGAGACTTTTCATGCAGGCTGTTGATGTGTTAGAAAGAACCAGACTCCCAGTGGAGTGGGTAGAAGCTTGATTGCAGCTAGAGATAGACGATGCAGCAGCAGTAACTGGAGACTGCACACACAACACACCACAATGGCCATTATGGAGCTGTTAACCTCTAGTGTGTCAAAACCTACTCAGAAACTGGTTGAATTCATAGATTGCTGATCCAAGTGGTTCCTTTAAATTCAGCAAAAAATGAACTGAAGGGCTATTCTGCATTCGAGTTATAAATTCTTGGAAATATCGGTTAATAGTGGAAATAATGACAGACCTTTACTGTAGCTGCATGGATGGTGCTGGTATTAATAATGCAGAAGTGCAAGGCAGGACAGCTCTCAGAAGCTGATAACTGTTGAAGTGCAGAAAACCTCATTAAAACAACCTAAAGGATGGTGGATTATTATAACAACTTCTTTCCTACAGTGCCCTTCAACTATATAATTGCACAGTATACGTAGCAACTTGAAAAGATTCAGAAATATGTAAGAAATAAAATCTCTGGCCAGAGTTACTGGCAGCCTAATTATGTGAATATATTGTGTACTCTGCATCCTGTTCTTTAGTTTTGAGAGCCTACGGATTCGTGAATGATGAATAATGTGGTGTCTAACCAAAATATCAGCCCTAAGTTGCTGGAATACATATCCAACCTAAATAATTGCCTTGGATTTGTGTTGATTCCAAGCAGTAGAATAGTTATGACTAACTTGCAGTTGTTAAATGTAAACATTTTGTATTATTTTTGCATTTAAGATTTTACAGAACTGTGGACAGGAGTTGTTAAGGGTGTTTATGGGATTTTTGGTTGCTGTTTCTGAGGATAAGGTGCAATAACCCCACCTCATGTGAGGGTACCGCTCGAAGGCCAGTGGTGTGGGCTGCTGTTTGTGCTATGGATATTTCACAAGTGCCAGTTTTACTGGGTTACTTCCACCGACAAGGAAAGCCACCCCCTGGTTTGGGGCTTTGATTAGTGTTCAGTAATTCAGTTTAGCAGGATCTGGACCACACTGGGCTGCAGTCCCTGTGCAATGTACTGTACCCTGCAATGCACTGAGCTAATATTTAGAGGTAAAGCTCCAAATCTGTTCTCTGCACCAGCGTATAATAGAGTATTCAAAGTAAGTGGGTTTTATAAAATGTTTGATGGCTGGAAATTACTAGTCTAGAAGAGTACACAAGATTAAATGTTAAGTCGCTCAAATTGTGCAAGTTTACCTCAAAGACATTTTCACAGCGCCTTTGAAAAAGTCTTTCAGCTTGTTCTCATTGAATAACCAATCCTGGCCTAAGGTACAGTGTAACGATGCTTATATATCGCTCCACTGCCTCTGCAAAGCCACTTGAGACAATTTTGTACAACACTTCTGTGGCGGCAGCATCAGGCGGCCCTTCAGCAGCACTCCAGCGTAGGGCTCCCGGCTGGAGGCTTTCCGTCGCAGAAATGTGGCAAGTGCTTCAGATATTTTGCAAGTGGAGAAACCAATTGAGCTCAGCCCCGTGGTCTTCAGCCAAGTGGGAGCAGAAGGTTAAGGGCCTACAATTAAGGCCAAGAGATCTTCATCTTCACTCAGAGGGTGAGAAAACGGCAGCTGCTCTGACAGGACTTGCCGTGCGCGGGGACCAAGGAGCACCGGGCACCCCGTGAACTGGGAGGGAAACCTCTGCAGGTCCGGGACTTTGTGTTTCATAAGGAAATAACAGCTGAGAAGCAGCTGTTCCCCACAAGATGCTCCCCACGAGTGGGCTCCCACTCCAGCCGCTGCTGAGGGAGCCGCACAGGGAGGCAGAGGGCAGCCATGCCGACGTGCACGGCACGGCATTGAGCCCCTTCCCTGCCACCTCCCCTCGAGGGGCAGCCCGGGCGCAATGGCCCCGGCCCACCCGGCCCAACAGCCTGGCGGACCCAGCTCCCCGCGGGGGAACCGCCCGCAGTGGCCGTGAGGGACCCCGGCCGAGGAGCGCTGAGGGGGCGAGGCCGGGCAGCGTGCGGGGCTGCGGGGCTGCGGGGCGAGGCAGGGCCGGGGCTGGTTTGCCCTCGTGTTTAACCTCGAACAGGCTCGCTCAGCAGCGTGCGCGGCCTCAGGGCTACAGGAAAACCGGGGCCGGCAGCGGAAACGGCGGCTGAGCGGAGCCGGTGACCGCAGGGCGGGCGGGACACGCGTCCGCCGGAGTGGGCCCCGTCTCCTGAGGAGGGTGAAAGACACCGACCCCACACTCGGTGTGCGAGAAGGGGAGCCTGCAGCGGAGGGAGCCTGCAGCGGAGGGAGCCTGCAGTGGCCCCGCCGGGGCTGGGCCGGGCCGTGGCGCACAGCCCGCCCCCGGGCATGGCTGTGACCCTGCGGGAGGGCATCTGCGTCTTCTATGACTTAGAGCTGGCGCAGATCCGTATTTTGCAAGAAGAAGGGCAGGAAGAGAGTTCAGAAAAGAAAGCGACAGAGAAACCACCAGACACGCTCCTGATGGAGGTACAAGTTCTGGATAAGGTGAAAGTAGAGACATGTTGTTCGTTGTTCGCCGTTAGCTTGTGCGGTCGCACCGATTTGGTTCTGTCTTAAGTATTAGTCAGTATTATTATTTCTAAATTGCTGAGCTTAAGTATCTAGTCCGTAGTACATCCTTTTACAATTTCATCTCATTTTAGAAGGACAAACTAAAAGTTTAGGCTTTCTAGATTCAGAGGATATTCTGAGTTGGAAGAGACCCAGATTATCGAGATGATATTTAAGTGTTGAAATTCAGACCAGTTTTAAATTCAGTTCACCAGTTTCGTGCTATTTGGTTGGACAGCCTCAATCTCTTAAGTGGCCTCATGCAATTTCCCTTCTTAATTGAATTAGTTCAATACTGCAGTAGTTGTTAAAGCTGGGTGTGTAATACAGTCCCATTTGAAATGAATTTTATTAAGAAAGGATATGCAAACGTTGTTATTTGTTCTGTACTAGCTATTATATTGGTTTTACAATAAAATACTATTTTTTTCGTATAAAATTCATGCACCACTAGATAATTCCTGAGGTAGGTCATACTTAAGTTTAGCTAACACAAGAAGTATCACAACCTGGTTAATTGTTATATGACAAAGAAGGCATTACAATTAGTCTGCTGAAATCCTAAATTTGTTAAAAAACAGAGCATACTTCCCATTTTCTTTTAAAAGGTTGATGTACTGATATGAAATTTTAATATTTTCTTTAAAAAAATAAAGGTACAGGTTTCTGTGTTCTTAGTGATGTAATCTTAAAATGATGCTCTGAAATTTAGATAAAAATCTTGAAGAGGTAGGGCACATTTTTAGTAATTGTTCACTTATCAGTTAGGCTGCTGTATGGTAAATGCAAATGTTTTGTTGCAGTTTTGTCCATCACATGTAAGACTGAAAATCAGAATGAATTGATAGCTTGCATTTTGTTGACTGCTCAGTTGATTTGCCACTACTGACTGCCTTTGATTGAGAAAGTTGTAAAACATACTCTTTTTTAAAATAGATTGACAGAGATAATGATGCCATTGCATTTGAAAATAACATCCAGCAACTGAGCCCATCTGCAGAGGGGGAAGGAAAGGAAGTTTTTTCCACTGTTGGGGAAACAAAGAGTCAGAGCTGCAAAGGGGGTGATGATTTGTCAGAGTTACTCAGTGAAAGTAAAGAGCAGGAATATCCAACTGCACCAGAACAAAGAGTTGTAAGAAATCTCAAGAATCTAAAATTTGTGGCTTGTGCTCCACATCAGGAAAAAGGTAAAAAGTTAATAATCTTTGTAGTTCATTTTTAGTTAAGGCATGTTAAGTGAGATTTTGAACCGAGGTTGAAATTTTACATTAAATACTCACAGTGGTAGTTGTTAAGTTTAGATTAGGTTAAGTCTTAACATTCTGTGGAAACTTGGAAGAAGAAATAATACCTTCCAGCCCTAAGTGCTTGAAGACCTTGTTCAGGCTGATGTCATCTGCCTTGTGTTCAGGAGAGACATTTTGGATGGCATTTAGAAATTAAGGGTCTTTTGAGCAGTGTGTGGTATTTGAAACCTCCAGGGAGATTTCAAAGTTAATATTGTATAAATGCCTTTGAATAAACCTAGTAATTTATTTAATCTCTTGATTCACTCATTCAGCTTCAAAAATGTGCATGTTTGAAGGTTTATGGTTGAGCTTAGAGTGGCTCCATGTTGCCAGCCCAGGGTGGTGGGCAAGTATCAGTCAATACCTGTCAGCAAAGCCTTTTCCAGAACCTAAATAAAAGTAACAGGAAATGGCTGATTTAAGATGTTAAAAACCTAAAAGTATGGTACAGAAGTTAAGGACTGACTCAGAAGGGAACAGATAAGCATCTGTTTCCCTAGAAACTGTGTGTGTGTACTGTAAAAATCGGATGACATCAATGATGTTGAGTCTGTAAATGTGTGTTGTATCTGGAAGTTAAGGTATTTTGGCCGAGGTTCTCTATGGATACCGTACAAATTGTTAACGTCCCCTGTTTTAGTTACAGCCTTTATAGGGAGCACATTTGAGCAGTTTTAACAAAGCTAACAATGTTCCTTTGTGTGGGCGTGAATCCACAATGAATAAATGACAATAAAGTGGTGTTGTTTGCTGTTACTGAAGTGAAGTGTTATCTGCACATCTCTGTGTGGTATAAAGCATTGTAAAAAATGCATTTTGGTCTCAGCATGAAAATCATTACAGAGAGCACACTTGGGAGCAGAGACAACTGTTCTGGAACGACTCTTCAAATATGACGTATTTGCCATTTCACAGTTTCAAATCTTCTTCATAACTGAAAGTGTTGCACATTCATTACTGTTGTGCTACCAACTTTATTCTATGACTTCTTAAAATAACTGATTTTTTCCCCTCAAATTCAACCAGTAATTTTAAAAAGGCTTTTACATCATGATTTTTTTATATGCACTTTGCAGATTCAGGAGCACCAGAAAGCTCCTGGGAACAGCTTAACCTGCCATTTCTAAATCTTTGAATAAACTTACTTAGTGCTAATTACACAGTTGTTATCAAGAAGTTTGTTGCACAGGTTGTAAGTCTTGATGATGGTATCAAGAGAGGAAGTCTCATCCTGTCTTGGAGGTGGCAGCTAGGGTAGGAGTTAGGCTTCCTGGAATTAGGTTCTAAACTGTTTCACTAACAAATAACACAATTTTGGGGGCAAATCACTTAAGTCTTAATGAAGTCCTTTGATGTAGAAATTTGAAATAGTTTTACCTAGACTAGAGGGGCTCTTTAGAAATTGGTAATATTTTTTGAAAACTAGTCATTATTTTGTGGCATGTACAGTGTAAATCTGTCTTTGTTCCAGCAGGAGAAAAAGAATGTTTCAACTGTTTTTTCTGTACATTCACCTCAGTCAAATTATCAAGTCTTAGGCGTCATTTGAAAACCCATTCAGATGAGAAACGTCACGTGTGTCACCTCTGCCCGAAGGCCTTCCGTACAGCAACTCTGCTGCATAACCACGTGAACACACACACAGGTACCTGATGCTTGAAAATACTTCATGTTCCATACTGTCTTCAAAACTGAATTAACAGTCAAGTGACTTTGCCTCGGAGCTGTGTTCTGTGATCATTTTATGCTCAGAAATTCCTCTGATTTTCTTTGGCGTTCCACACTGAAAAGACGTGGTCTGTAGTTGGAAACTCTCTGTGTGGGTATTTGTTTATTTTGTTTAGTACCATTCTAACAGTTCTTGTCAGCTGAACAGTGACTTCAGTTGTGCTTCATTCCTACGTGCAGAATAGAATTTTCTGTGATGTTTTCATTTTCCTGTATAAATACATGAAGCAAAATGATAAACTGTATTTATTATAAACTTATTGTGTGCATCTATGTGGAAGAAATTCTTCTCTGTGAGGGTGGTGAGGCCCTGGCACAGGTTGCCCAGAGAAGCTGTGGATGCCCCATCCCTGGAGATGCCAGCTTGGACAGAGCTTGGAGCAACCTGGGATAGTGGAAGGTGTCGCTGCCCGTGGCAAGGGGTAGAACAAAATGAACTTTAAGGTCCCTTCCAACCCAAATCATTCTATGATTTATTGTGTATAAAAAGTCAGAATATCAGAAAAGGTTCTATTAAAAAATTCTACATGTTGATTTAAGGCAGACAGATCACATTGCTGTGTTTTTAAATAAAATTCTAATGGTGTATTCTTGCAGGGAACAAACCCCATAAATGCAGTGAGTGTGACAGAGCATTTGTGACCCGGGGGGAGCTTTCACGACACAGGAGGTACAAACACACTTTAGAGAAGCCTTTCAAGTGCACAGTATGTGAATACTCCAGTGTTGAAGTAAGTACAACCTTACTGAATCTTTTGGGAGGGTTTGGAGGCTTTCATGTGCCAAGATTTTAATGTACACAGAATTTTTGCCCAGATTTTTAATCTTGAGAAGTCCAGGCTCTGCTGATCTCCTTGGACACACTGATGGATTGTGTTTATGTGTTATGTTGCTGCAGTGTTACTGCAAGGTGGCTGATGGCGACAACTTTGTGGTGCCATGAATTTCATTTCATTTGTGTGCACATCTTTTCATCCCCATCACCCTGAAGAGAAGGAACAAGTAACCTGAATTTCTGGAACCCTCATTTGGTCCATGTAGTGATATTTTCAAATGTGTTGCTCCAAATTAATATTCGTACAGTTATCTAGGGGTATTTAACTAGTTGCATTTTAAGAGCATTTTCTTTTTTGTGACGCTAAAATTGCTGCTAGACTTTTTGGTCCTACACAAGCATTCTTGGTCCTCATTTACACTACATTCCATGTACTGTAGGACAATACCAGCTAATGTCTAAAATGAAGCTCATATATTATGTTTGTACACTTGATGATGTTTGGGGTTTTTTCCAGGATTGGAATTTTCTTAATCAAGAGATAAAAACCTTAGAGTCTGTTTAAGGGTGCACTTCAAAATTGCAATTGAATTGGGTACACAGGCTTTCAGAAATGCACCTGTGATTGAATCACTGCCACAGTTTAGTGGATGTTCAATATCTGAATTTGTGCTGTGTCCAGATCTAAAGCTGTAAGCAAGCCTGAACTTTATTCCATGCACCTTATCTTAATAATTAGATTTTGGATAGCTTGCATCTTAAAAAACTGTGACAGCTGATATTAAATTACCCTGTTCTTTCCCTTGTTTCAATAAGGAGCTATTCAGCATTCGCTGCTGTTACAGAACTCTCATTCCTGTAAGCTTTACTTGAATGAAAAAGCTGAAGGAGCTCTCTAGTACTTCTATGCAAATTATTTGACTTTTGGTAGCAAAGGTTGGCAGTCATGTTTAATTTTATTTAAGTGAATCGAGGTGTAGATTTGAAGGAATCTAGCAGTGAATTCAATAATTGTGTTTATAAATGGAGGAACTGAACACGTGGTAACTCCTAATCACATACCTGCAGTATTTATGTAATACATATCAGAAAAACAGTATTAAAAAAGTAGAATTGAATTAAACTTTGCAATGGAAGTGATTCATTGGGACTTGAAGGTGAATAGACTCTGGATAATGAGTTAGGTCTTTCATTTATTTTCCTGAGTGTTTTCAAAGAATTTTATGGTTTGTATATCCAAGTAGCCTGACAGTAGTAGGTATCCTCTTTTTAAAATTCTATCTTTTATGTTCCTATCATAAAATCTCCCATTTTGCTAATGAGGACATTAAACATGGAAGTAAGATATACTGGGGAAAGGGTGCAGAAGTGTCCTAAAACCACAGCAGGCTGATTGTGCAGGAAAAAAACATGGAGTGCTAGTTCTGGGATTAATGCAATGCTTTAAATTGCCGTAGGTGTAGTATGTAAAATTGCTTATATTTTCATTAAATATATCTCTAGTGTAGATGTTACTTTAGAAAATCTCTTTATTTTTATCTGAGGCCAGCAAAATGAGACGCCACGTTCGTTCGCACACGGGAGAGCGGCCCTACCCCTGTGACCTGTGCAGCTATGCAAGCAAAGATGCCTATAAACTGAAAAGGCACATGTTAACTCACACAGGTAAGATTCTGGGGTAATGATCAAGTCTAGGGTCTCAGCTGCTTAATATTCATAGGATTTCATTTCAGCCTCAAAATTAGCCCTTTTTTTATTTCTGATTTTGAGTAAAAACACACCCAAAAAACATGTTCTCTTTCAGTGTTCTGGATTTGGCTGTTGGAAGCCCAGCAGTGCTAGTAGTTAGTCTTGCCATTCTTCCTAAACCTTTTTTATATTAGAAAAATACTTCTTTTTCTGTGGATCAAGTTATCACTTCTATTTATCAATTACTTGATTTTACATGGAGATGTATCTGACGAGAGATTTTTAAATATCTGTTCAGAACATGGATATTGTTGTGACCCCAGACTGCCAGCAACTAATTTGGTCAGCAAAGAATTAAATTGCTTGAATGTTGAAAGCAGCGTGTTCCTGTCATAGCTCTGTAACAAGCGAGTAATCTCAGAGGGCACTGGGTATCAATCCTATACTTCAGGGTTTAACTTGGCTCAATTATGATATGTAATTTGTGCTCTGATTAATGTTTTAGGTTGAATCAGAGTGTGACAGCGTGGTTTGAATCAAATTTTCCAAATATCTCCACTTGTCATGCATTGGTTCACATCTTGAGACTGTTTGGTGCAATTAAACTGACATTTTTTTATGAGAGTCAACCACAAGAGTCCAACTGGAAGAGTTCAAGAGTGTTACCCACTAGTGGCAAGGACTTCTTCCACAGAACCAGTCTGGAGTTGGTTCAAAGCTGTGCCAGTTGCCAGTGTTGATGTAATTTTTAATGATAGTCACACCTGATGTGGCTTTTTGGGGAAGAAAAGCAAGAAAATAATTTCCTAATTTCTCTCCCCACCATTATCAATGGCTGGTGGTGTATCACTCTTATCATGGTGGTCTACAGCTGTTGGCTTCCTCTCCTTGCATATTTGAGGATAATTCTGCATTTTTGTACATGAAGTATTCAAGGAAGAGTAGATGACAGTTAAAATAATTCCTGATTCATAGTTTAGAATTATATGTGTGGCTTTATACTTCATCAGTTTGACTTGTGGAGTCAGGAAAGCCAAGATTTTGTGTTGCAGTCAGTTATGTAAACTTCTGGAAGCTTGTTTGGCCTTTTGTGCACTGTCAACTAATACTAACTTTTGGTTGGTCTGGGAACTGTTGCTGTTAGAACATGGATGTTGAGTTCTGTGGGAATTTGCATTTGTATCAAATAAGTAGAGTTTCTAAGCATATGTTATTTTAATTTTGTTTTAATAGGTGAAAAACACTATGAATGTTACGTTTGCCAAGCCAGATTCACTCAAAGGGGTACCATGAAAATCCACATGTTACAGAAGCATGGAGAAAATGTGCCAAAACACCAGTGTCCACATTGTAGTACCTGTCTTTCCCGAAAAAGTGATTTGGGTGAGTTGAAAGGAAAACACTGAAAATAAAATGTGAAGATAAGTAGAGGTGAAATCTCTAATTTTCACAAAGTTTCACCAAAGACATTATATATGGCTTCGTATTATCACAGAATATTTTACGTAAAATGTATTCGTAGTTTTACAGGTAAGTTCCTCCTGCAAGGAGATGTGGTGACATCTTGTGGTTGATGTTTTAATTTGTTTAAAATGCAAAGTAGGAAAGATTTAGCTTTTTTTCTTTTTTTTTATTTGCTTGATATCTGTGGCACTGTGACCTTCTGTTTTTTCAGAAGTGTTGGAAGCAATACAGCTGACCAGTAACAACAAAACCTATATAAAATTTCAAGTTTCCAGAAATACATGAAAAAACTGTATTAAAACTGGAAAGTTTTTGAGTATTTGATTTGTTAAATTATTTCCACTGAAATCAATCAGTTGCAGGCTTGTAACTGCTTGATTTCTTTGGGAAGTTACAACATCTTGCTGCAACTTTAGTTTAATCTTAAACTAATTTGTCTGTTTTACCCCTACTGCAGAGAGCAGAGAAGGTTCTTTTGTGTTTTCCTCTACAAGATTTGCAGTATTCAGGGCCATGCACGGCTCAACTCTTGTTCAAAACTGTGGAAATAAAAACTTGAATGAATTGTTTTGAATAACTGTCCAGGTGTGCACCTGAGGAATCTGCATTCCTACATGGAAGAGGCAGTGAAGTGCAGGGACTGTGAAGCAGCTTTCCACGAGCGCTACGCTTTCCTTCAGCACAGGAAGACTCACAGGAATGAGAAAAGATTCAAATGTGCTCAGTGCAGCTGCACATGTAACCAGGTATTTCAGTTCCCTGAGAAAATACTGATTCCTCTGGTGATGGTGTTGCCAGGTACAGTTGGCTTTGGGGTTATGTTTACCTTAAGAAAATAAAAACTTTTGTGACTGCAGTCCAACTGAAATAGTGCAGTGGTGCTTATTTCCAGGGTAAGTCCTTCACAAATAAACACTGAAATTGAAATGCTGGAAAGATGAGTCTATCTTCTTGATAAATCTTTTGTGCATGGGCTGCTTAGAAGTGTAAAGTATGAGCAATCACTTTCAGGGATGTTGTGATACAGAACAAAATATAGTATTTGAGCCTGGAATGTGATTTTCAGCAGTGATGCAGAGTAAATTCAGTCTGAACTAAAAAATTTATTTTAAAGAGTACTTTTAGGATAGCTAGGACCACTTCAGCAAGGAAAGTAAGAAATTATTTTTCACTTCAAAACCGTATGCAGTGAGAACATTCTCTCATTTTGGGTTAACTGTGCCCACTTTAAAGTAAACGTGGCCCTTTTTCCACATACAGATTTTACATGTAAAAGTTTATTTGCTTATCCAGGAACCAGAAAATGGTAACTTTTATTTTATACCCACCAAATGGCAATGTTCTTTTAAAGCAGAATTTTAATAGATATTCTGGAAAATCTTCAGGAGTTTTATGGAAGTTGTTAACTAAGTCAGTCTTCCAGTTAGTGTTCCAAAATTTGTCTGTCAGAACTGTATTTGCTTTGTGTGTGTTAAATTGCTTACATAGATTAATATTTGATTGATACATTTTTTTCTTCATTATGCTGACAGAGTAATATGTGTAAGCACGCTGAAAACTGTGGATTGGTGAGGGCAAAAACTGCTACACCCAGAAAAAGAAGCAAAGGCAAAAATAAAATCCATGAGAATCCGAAGTGTGTTAAGCCAGAAGGTAATCAGTGACTAAGTCAGAATTTAATCATGTAAATTAGAATCAAGACTAAAAGGCTAAGGCAGTGAATCTTCCCTGCTGCTTAATTACCGTTTCACAGTGAAGCTAATAATGGAAGAATACTTCAAAATAGGCTTTATTGTGTGTCAGAAATTCTTGTCATGTGAGTTGGGTCATTGCACAGGTACCATCTTGGGCTGTTCCCTGCTCCTGCAAATGAGTTCCTAAACTCCCTTCTTAGCAATGCTTTCAGGTGGTTTTTGTGGAGTAAGAGACAAGAATGGAGATACACCTTAGGCCTAGATGTCCCTAAACCTCACCTTTTGGTGTATCAGATTGTGTCTGCACTGAGAGAAAATTTGACATGGCGAGAAGAAGAAATGTTGGAACTTTTCTGAATCTAATGAATATATATCAGCAGCTGAGTTTACATTAGCATTGACACTTCTGTTTTCACTGGTGAGGCTGTAATGGTATGGTTAGAGAGAAGTGTTACAGCTGCAGTGTTTATGTTTTTTCAGTAATTAGATTTTGCTGTTTATTAATGTTTTCCTACATGCAAACAATTCCTTTTGATATCTTGTAAATACCTTCATCTGAAAGCTTGATTTTCTAGAGCTGTGAGAATGTATCTTCAGATGTTGTTCATGCAAATATTCAGTTCATTAATTGACTCACACAAAACCTAAAAATTTCTGTGCTGTTTCAGAAGGTTTTTCCCCAAAGTTGACATTTGCAAGTATTTATATATCACTGTCCACTTCTCGCACAACTTGAAGGGGCCTGTGGGATCCTCAGTGTGGCTTTGCAGATGATGACTTGTGAGACTGGGGCTGTTGCTAATAGTTAAAAAAGAAAAAGGATGCATATGATAATTAAATTTCCAGTTAAATAATGCTTCATTTTCCTCTGATGAGAATACCACACTCAGTAACATGGCTTGTAATGTAATAGTCAGCAAAAGATACATTGATTCCCCAAGTGAAGTGTAAGATAAAAGATGTACTGTAGTTACATATTGGTAGCATTCTCCACTAGATTAAACTACATACTTGTTAAATTTATTGAAATATTTACTTGTCTTTCTGGTTAATCATCCCAGTATTTAATTTTCTTTTCAAAGTTGCCCTGAAATCATTCCAAGATGACTCTACTGTGAGAAATGAACATTGTGCCAGTGAGATCGTTCCTGTTTTAGATGGGACAGAAACAGCAGCTCCGAGGGAACACAAAACAGAAGCAACTCATGAAGTGGATTCTCAACATCAAGGACAAATAATGCACGAACAGACTGGTCTTCCTTGTTCTCAGTAGTTGTAACTGAACAGTTCAAAGTGTGGAACTACCTCCAGTTAGAAAGGTAGAAAAGATGCTGGTTGGAAGCTGTTGAAGCCTTTCCGTGCTCGTGTTTCTTCCTGCTGCAGTTTCTACTGTGCAGCCTAAGTACCATTGCAAAGTGTGAAAGTTAGAGGGGACCTTCAGCTGGTTTCTTACATACATGTAATAACAGAATGGGAGAAAACAGCTCATTTCAGGGTCATTTATTAAAGAATGGGTAGGTTTTTTCACCTTGCATTCGTTTTTTTCTAGCTTTACTCACAGAATTGCAGACTGATCTGAGGCAAATTTATCCCTCAGTATCACTGAGAGCTGCCTGAATTTTGGTGTTTTTCAGTGTTTATACTTGGCTGAGGTGAGCACATGAAAGACAATGATTTTTTTTAATGCAAGAAAACATTTACTAAATCTCCTTTCTACAAACACTTTGGTTTCCAATAGAATTCATGATGCAGTAGAATGCGTGACACAAATTTCTGAAAAAGCACCGTTTTTTATGCCTCACACTATTGGTAATCAGAAACTAATTTTTTGTCTGAATTTTTATCATCTCAGTTAGCTGGGCAGACAGAGCTGCATGACAAAAATGAAGCAGGAACAGGGTGTCAGAAAAGTGTGGATGAACCCCACATTCTGGGAATGCAGAACCTTTTGTGACCTTAAGGTGACTGTTTTTTGAATGCAGGTGGGATCTCTTTTTTTTTTTATCCCTCCTTTAAACAGCTTTGCAAGTGTTCCATGTAAGTTTGTGATCCTCGGTTTAGCACCAGATCCAAACCACACCCACAACTTTGATTTTAATTAGCTCTTCAATAAAGCACAATTGCATTATTTACGAAAGTTCATGTTTATAGTAGACTTAAAAATCAAAAAAATTTAACTGACAAATACAATTCTCTAACGTTCCTTAGGTTATAAGAACTACTGGATTTAACTCAATAATTACTAGAGTCATTACAGTAAGTACTATTAATTTTTATGATTCATTACAATGATCACAATTGCCATTTATGCACTGCTCACACTTTTTTTTTTGTCATTTATAATTAATACTTGGAAACCTGCTCATAAAATCTTAAATACTTTTAAAATATTCATCTTTAATGCTGCTATTCTTACGTTACATTTAATTATAAATAAGCCCAGCATAACTAACAAATATTAATAATATTAGGTCATGTAACAAGTAAATTTAATTGAAATGTCAAGCCCTCATCCCAATTTCAAGATTAACATCTGTGTTTAGCTTTGTTATGGAATTTGACCAGTATTAAATGGTTTGGGTTTGCACGTTGGGCAAGCTGTGGTTGCTGGTTCTGCTGATGTGGTCAGGGGCAGAGAATTCCTGTGCTGTGCACTCCAGGTGAGCTGAAGTCTGACAGCAACTGCAACTTTAAACTTTTTTTACTTTGAATAGCGTGTTAAAAATGAAACCTAGTTAGTTTATTAAAATAACAGCTTTATCTTATAATTGGTAGTGTCTACATGCCTGTTCTAGGATAACTTCTTTAATTCAGCTGCTGTTCCAAGCCAGTGCCAGGAGCTTTAGCTGCCACACAGTGTCCCCAGTATCTCTGTGCTCACGGTGAGCAGATAAGGAAGAATGTTGGTATTAGCAGGAGATAATTGCTGTTTACAGCAAATAATCCATTTGTAGAGACCACACCAAAGGCCTCATTGAGACCTTCATCAATCAGCTCAGTCAAACACATGAACAGGAATTACAGTTTGGTAATAGAAACCTTGTCCAGTTTTGTAGCAAACCTGAGAAGTCAGAGGGCTTGAATTCATCGAAATTTCTCATTGGTTTTCTCTCTCCATTACAGAGCTGTTACTTGAGTGTTTATAAATGTTCATATTTATTGGTTTGTGTCTGTTTCCATACTGGTAAAATGTCCGTAAGTTCATTTGTTCTTCCAGTGACAGGACTTAAGAATACTTTTGTTCATGATAATTGCTTAAATAATATGGTTAACTTTATTCTTGTTGTGCTGTCTCCATTTCTGTTATAAATTATAAGCAGCAGATTTTTTGTTAAAATTAATTTTAGAAGTTGTTTAAATTCCTTGATCAATTTGCTGAATATATATTGTTCATTTGAATTGTTAATAACAAAGCTGACTCATCCTGTGATGACATCTAAAAATCAGACTACATAAAGTGGAATGTGAATGTAGTAATAAAAGGTATTTTTATCTCTGAACTTTCAAATTATTATTTCAGTAGTTAGAAGCTAAAATGTGTCATTTTGGAAATCAAGGAAGAATGCTTTGACCTCCTCAGGAGCCATTCCTAGTGGCCACATGCTTTTTAACAGCAATGATTGTTCTTCATGATTAAGAATTTGCATAACTATGCAAATGCAAATATTTGCATCGCTATTCTGATTTATATTTTACAAAGATAATTTCATTGTATTGCTCACACATTTTAGACCAGTAGGTATGTATTAATATCTTTTAAAGCAATACATATTCTGAACAGATACCAAATTTAAAATACTTTAATTTACTAATTGTGGAGGAGTTGTTAAATACACAGGAATTATTCATGTCTGAAACAGATAGTGCTGGAGTGTTCTGTAGCATTATGTAACAGTGTTCTGAGATAATCCAGTTATTTGGGAGAGAAGAGGAAACTTGCATTCTGAGTTTCCTCTGCAAGCTGAAATTGTCTACGCTTTAAATAGTTAATGTGTGAGGAAATTTAGTTTGCACAGACCCAGCAGATAGAAAGCAGAGAAAGTTAAAACAGGCCTTTGGATACATCTTTTTTACTATTTATGCTCTGTAATAAAAGAGACTTGACACAGCCCAGGAGTAGCTTCAATGACGCTAAAATGTGACGTGTGACGTTGTGGAAGTGATGTGTCAGTTGGAATGAATTGCGTTCTGAAATTTGGGACAATCGCTCTCAAAAGCATCCTGGACTCTGCCGACGGGATGAGAAGGAGCCGAGTCTGGAAGTTGGCTCTGGTGTTCCTGCAGGGAGAGTTCATGGGCAGTGCTGCTCCGGGAGCGGTCCTTCCCGGTGCGGGTCCCGGAGCGGTCCTTCCCGGCGCTGTGTCCCGGAGCGGTCCTTCCCGGTGCGGGTCCCGGAGCGGTCCTTCCCGGTGCGGGTCCCAGAGCGGTCCTTCCCGGCGCTGTGTCCCGGAGCGGTCATTCCCGGCGCTGTGTCCCGGAGCGGTCATTCCCAGTGCTGTGTCCCGGAGCGGTCATTCCCGGTGCGGGTCCCACAGCGGTCATTCCCGGTGCTGTGTCCCGGAGCGGTCGTTCCCGGTGCTGCTGCCACAGCGGTCCTTCCCGGTGCGGGTCCCGGAGCGGTCATTCCCGGCGCTGTGTCCCGGAGCGGTCCTTCCCGGTGCTGTGTCCCGGAGCGGTCATTCCCGGTGCGGGTCCGGGAGCGGTCATTCCCGGTGCTGTGTCCCGGAGCGGTCATTCCCGGTGCGGGTCCCGGAGCGGTCATTCCCGGTGCTGCTCCCAGAGCGGTCATTCCC
>NW_024580668.1:3026673-3072610 GCF_017639235.1 Corvus kubaryi | reverse complement strand
GTCCCGGAGCGGTCATTCCCGGTGCTGCTCCCAGAGCGGTCATTCCCGGTGCTGTGTCCCGGAGCGGTCATTCCCGGTGCTGTGTCCCAGAGCGGTCCTTCCCGGCGCTGCCCGCAGGTGGCAGCACGGGGCCGCCGCCGTGGGAGCTCAAGGGAAGCCGCTCCGAGCCGCTGGAATTGCTGCCTCAGTTTCCCTCGGCCCGTCCCTCCATCACTTTGGCCATGTCCGGGCGATATAAAAAGAGCTGGTTTCTTCCCCTTAGCAGGCTACAAAGTATTGTCACCCCAAGCAGGAGTGAGGATGGGGAGAGCGCTGCTGTCTTCTGCTGAAGCCCAGCTGGGATAGGATGAGGCTGCCTTGTTGTGCCTGGAATGGGACTTTTCTCCCGCTGGGGCTGGCACAAGCTCAGCTGGTCCCTCCACGTTCGCTGGCTGTGACACCTCTTCAGCCCTGCAGTGCCTTTGCTGTGTTTGTGTTTTCCCTTTGGCTGAGTTGGCTCCATGGAAGGTGAGGTTGGTGCCGCCAGTGCAAGGCAGGCGCAGGGAGTCTGCACTAGGGCGTGTTAATATATTTTCTGTTGCTGATAAATGTTTTTAACATATCAGGATAGTTACTGTTTGTTGCTAATTTAAGCATCTTATCTAAGAAATCTTTACTTAAAGAGATTTTAGGGCTTTAAACAAGCAACAGATTTGTTAGGTAAATTTTAAAGTCCTTTAAGGTGAGGTGAAGTGGGCACACAGGCCATGAGGAGTGAGCTGGCCTTTTGATAAAGGAAGAGCTTGTCAAATCCAGTAGATTTCTTTTGTATGCTCCAAGTGTGGAAATCTCACAACAGTGTGGAAATGGTGCTCAGTGAGTGTCACCACAAGGACTAGGAGTTCTCATGCTGTGATGTAACATTTTGCCATGAGATGGTCTTTAGTCACTGTCTAAGTGTTATTCCTCATATTCTAAGAGTATATGAGGAAATGGTGGATTTCCAGCTGATTTCCATTTTTGTGACTGTTCCAAGAAATTTTCTTGAATTGTCATCTTAACGTTCCTGTCATCCTCTCCTTTGTATCCAAACTAGTCTCTTTCCTGTCTTTCAAATCTTTTTGCTGACTGCTGAGTCTGGATCGGGGAAACATGTCTGCTGTCTGTCGGCACATTCCTGAAGATCTTTACTGTGATAACTTTTTTGTTAGTTACATGAGTTTGGTTATTTAACAATCTCACATCTATACTGCAAAGATAACTGACAAGAAATTAACAGATGGGAGTGTAATTGTTGTTGTTTTGAGGAAGCCTCTCCGTCTCTCAGCCATAGCTGTGTTGTCTCCATTGTGCAGATGAGAAAGATGACACAGAACAAAATGAATCTCTGATTTAATCCTCTTGCCTTCAGGAGCAATGAAACCCACTGATGATACAGTGTGCTGTGCTTATTACTACTTCATTCTCACTGAACCAGAAATAGAAACCTGGGGTGCTGCAGCATGTGATGATTAAGTTACATTAGCAGAAGGTGGTGAGCAAATAGGCAAGGATCTAAAGACATAAAGCTAGTGCTGTTAATCACTGCCAGAGACATTAAAATCGGAATATTAAAGCTGAAATAACATTTATAACTTCTTAAAGGCCAGTGCTTAAGCTGATAGGAAGGCACTGTGGCAGCATGACTAACAGCCATGGGCACGAGTGGCATGCAGCATCTTGGAAGGAGCAGACACAGGGTTTCATCTGGTGCTAATTGGAAGGTCCAAAAAGGAGACACAGACTCTATAGTCTTAAGGCCTTTCTAAAGTAGGAACAGTGAAATGAAAAACACTTTCCTTTGCTACAAACAGAGGCCCCTTTTGCTGTGTTTCTCTGAATGCAGGCTCACTCCATGCAGTCCCTAATGGGTGACTGAATTATGGCTGGCAGGTTATGTATGGCTCTAGCAGTAACTTCCACTCAGTTTAATATCTTGGGTTTGTTTTGTTTAAGAAGCGGGATGTGCATTTGAAAGCAATTTGCATTAATACAGTATGTCTTCAGGCAAACATCATTCCCTGTTTTAAACAGCTTTCGAACTTTTAAACAGCCCAGCTATTGTTTGAAGTCAGTCACAGAAACAGCTGGGCTCTGTCTGGCGTTAGGGGTGTGAGTGTTACAAAATGGGAAAGCATTTTTGAACAGTTTTGGTTCAATCTGTTTTCACTTCGAATTGGCACTTGATAATGAATTTAGTTTCGATCTCCATCGGTAGTTGACTGTTTGAGTTGCCTCTCTAAATTATTTTATTTTTAGCTTTTGAGATTGGGGTTTTTTTCCCAGATTGACTATTACTGGTTCTATCCCTGCCCTGTCCACATGACAACATCTGCAGCTAATGGGAGGAATGCAAAGGAGTGACACTGCTGATTGGTTTGATAAGAAAGAGCCTTGCTTTTATTACCAACTAATTAAGTGGTAGGTAGCAGCTAATGGTGATTATAATTAAGCCTGGAACTGCCATTCTTTTTCTGGAAGAGCTGTAAGCTGGGAGAACTAAGCTAAAGTCCCTTTAAGGCAAAGGTGATTTTTCCTTTAGTTACAGGAGCTGATCAGCTGTTTCACTGTAAAGTGAAAGTTGTAAAGCTGTTTATAGTTGGTATTTGCCAATCCCATTTTAAATGTCCTGCTGCTTGAATGGAGTTGTTTATCCCTTCATCATTTAGCTTTACTGACTGTGAATTGAAATTGTTTATTTTACACGAGCTGTACCCTCCAGGCCATGCCCTCTGACAAAACTTTTGCAGGAGTTTTGCTTCAGTAAAAATTGTGGGATAATAAATGTCATAATAGTGTTAAGGTAAGGCTGTGGTTCATCTTTGCAGAGGTGTAAGTTTATAGTAAATTCAGTTAGTTCAGTGAATTCATTCTATTCTAGTTAGAGGCAAAGTGAGACAGCTGTCTCTTCTTTTGGGGCAAACTTCCAAAGAGTGATGCACAACCAACAAACCCCACCTTTCAAGATGAGGCAATGCACCTACCTGTACTTTGGATACAAAGTGATATTTTTCTGTTTTCCTCTCAATGCCTCTGAGGGATGCAGGAGCATCCAGGGTGCTGCTGCTCATCCTGCCAGGACAGCAGCCTGGAGGGAGTTGCAGTTCCTGCCAGGGCTGCCCCTCTGCAGGGAGGGCACGGTGGGCAGCCAGGCTGTGCTTCGGGGGGTTCCTCCTCTCAGAAGCAGCTGATGAGTGCAAACAATAAAACTGCTTTCCCCATCTGGTGATGGAGACTGACAGTTCGTAGGGGATGAGTCAAAGGTCACTGATGAGAAGATCCATCCAGATAATTGCTGTAATTGCACCCTGAGGATGCAGCTCCTCTCGAAGAGCATCAGGCAGTGACTGTTGGTAAATCTATACTTGGCAGTGAACTTCATCCTAGGCTTTAAATCAAGGAAGTTCCTTCATGAGATATAAATGGAGAAAGTTATTTTGATTTTTTCTTCCTCAATCCAACCATGTTTTCTCTTGTTGGTAGGTGAATAAGGAAATAGTGCCATTATGAAACAGGGAAGTAATTGTGATTTAAACATAAAATTACCATTTAGTGTTAAATCTTTGATGAATACACAAGCTGTTGTTACTTCACAACAAATATCAATAGGCAGCATGAATGACTATACATAATTCATAGTATTTAACTTGAAATATTGCATCTTCTTCTTACAGTGATTGATTCATTTTTCCTGAGTTTGTCCAGTGGCTTCATTACAATTTAATACAAAAACCTTTTCTGTTGGAGAGTGAACAGTAACAGAACACAAGCAGCAGCCCTGCCACAAAATTAACTTTTTTTCCACCCTTTCACGAGGCCCTGAAATCCAAAAGCTTTGTGGTTGCATTGCTGAGTGAAACTAGGGAAATAACACCATTATCAGTCAGTCAGCCCTTGGCAGTTAGGACTTTATTACGTGAGGAATAAGAAATACTAAACAGAGGTTGTGCTCAGTAAGAAGGAATTGAAAAGGCAGGAGTTAAATACAACAATCAGACTGTGGTTTTTTTTACCTCAAACTTCCTATTTTAATAGACTCTTTCTTTGCCCATAGGGAAATTTCTCTTTTACCAGAGAGGCCAAAGGGATGGGAAGCAAAAATCTTTGCTCGTGCAAGAAGCTGCAGTGTTTGTTTTCTGTCAAAGCTCCACAAAGGATCGTGATTACCCAACCAGTGGTGAGGAAGGTGAGTGAGCATCCAGCATTGCACGAGCCTGTTTATGGCCAGGCATTTTCATTCCCTCTCAGGCTGTGTGTGCCCTGGATCAGTTTTCTGTGGTTCCCAGAGGCTGACAGAATGAAGAAGTGCAGGGGTAACCTGGCGTTGCTCTGAACAAAGGCCGGTTCCTCTCCAGTGCTCTCTGGGGCTGGTTTGCAGGTTCAGGCATGTTCCTTCAGACCCACACTGACACACAGGCAGGGGCAGAAGAACATTTTCTGGAAAGTGCTGTCATGGTTTTTAATCTGCTGTTGTTTCCTCCTTCCTGGATTTTTCTGTACCGGCTCCAAGGCAGTGTGATAGGGAGAAGCTGTCTCTAAACACTGTAGGGATAACAACGCTTTGCTCTCCTGTTGCAATTTATCCAGTCAGGTTTCGTTTTTATTCAGTGAAATTGCTGGGATTTTCCACACTGATAAAAGCTGTGCTGTCAGAGACATAATGGTTTTACATCACATACCTCTCATGCAAGTATTAATTTAAATTTGTCCTTACTATTATGAAATAAGTAGGTAGCAGCATGGTCTTGTGCCAGCACAGATTAGTACATTTGTAATTAGATTAGTACAAATTGTTTATAGGTTTCAGACTCCTCTTAGTCCAGTAGAATATGCATGCAGGCTGTAAAGTTGCTTTCTTTGCTGGAAATTCCTTTGAAATAACAAATGTGTGGTTCAGAATAGAATTTTACATTTTTTACATTAGTTCAATAACAACAATAATCTGATATTGTGGTCATTGTTTACGCCTTTTGCCATTTATTCATCAAAACAGAAAGCAGTATTTTGTGCCTACCAGAGATCTTGGTATTTGTTTATGATTCATTCAGTGTCTATAATTCAAATATACTCCTGAAAGTCTCCCCAAAGCTCTCGCTCATGGGAAACCAGCAGGCTTACACCAAACATATCTGTCACTACTAAAAGCTATTTGATAAGAGACTTGGGAAAAAATCTTCTTAAAATACAGCAGAAGAGAACTGCAAAAACCAGAGTTCTTGAGTCAACTGCTGCACAGGAGCTCTGGCAGCTATTTTTGCTGGGAGTGCTTTGGGTGGAAGACAAACATGGTCAAATTAGCTAAAATGCTGGAAGTTCAGTCAAGGATACTGCCTTAAATAGTTTACCCAGAAAAGGACAAGGCTTTCTTAGGGCAGCCCCTTCAGAATTCCAATGGCAGTTGCAATTTCTAATAAGTAAATATCAAATATAGTAATTTTTCTGTGAATTTGTTTTACGAGAGATTATTGGAATGTTTCGAGGTCAAATTCAGCCCTCCTAACTATGAAATACTCACTAGGAAAAATATATATCTGAGAGTAGACCTTGATTAATATTGTTGTTTTCCTCTTCTAGGTTGTATTTTTTTGCCATTCATGGCTATAGGTCACATAGCTGGAGGAAAAAAAGTATGGTAACAAGATGCTAAAATTTAAAGGAAAATGCGTTCACTCTTGACCTCCTTTTACTGTGTAGTGGTTTTTAGTTTTTGCCAAATATCTGCTATTTGACCTCTCTGGGGTATGATAATATTGACCTAAAGAGCACAGGAGATTATCTTTCAATGTAGGAATAAATTCAATATTTACTCATAAATATTTTTCATAGAGCCATAGAATACCAGGCTGGAAAGGACCTCAAGGATCATGATGGAACCTTTCTAGGCAAAAGCACAGCCTTGACAGGATGGCCCAGCATCCTGCCCAGCTGAATCTTAGAAGTGTCCAGCACTGGGGAATCCACCACTCCCCCAGGGAGATTTTTCCAATGGCTGATTGGAAATTTCTCATTGTGAGAAATTTCCCACTTGTGTCCAAGTGGAATCTCCCCAGGAGTAACTTGTACCCATTGCCACTTGTCTTTTCCATGTGACTCCCTGTAAAAAGGGAATTTCCATCCTCTTTATAGCCTGGAACATGGCGAGGAGGTCTCCCTAAGCCTTCTTTTCTCAAGGGTGAACAACTCCAGTTCTCTCAGCCTGTCCTCATGGGGCAGCTTCCCAATTCTTTGCTGATCTTTGTGGTCCTTCTCTGGACCCTCTCCAGCCTTTCCACATCCTTTTTGCATAGCAGGGATCAAAACTGAACTCAGTATTTCAGGTGAGGCCTGACAAGTGCTGGATTGAGTGGGATGATGATTTTATCTCTGCTGATGATGCCCTTGTTGGTGCAGCCCAGCATCCTGTTGGCTCTCTGCCACCACAGCTCCCTGGTCACCCATATTGATCTTTTTGGCCACCAGGACCCCCAGGTCCCTTTCCCCAGAAAGTGGCTCAATTGCTGGCTTATCCCTGGTTATCCCATCCACCTTTCCTGCTGCAGTGACCATAGACACACCTGACACTGCAGACATCCAGCCTTTCACTTGATCACCCCCCTGCTCTCCTCTCAAATCCCTTCAGCTGCCACGAAAGCTTTGTGGTAGTTCCCCAAATGCCATATGTGTGGGTGTGGGGGGCCCCCCCCCCGTCTGTTAATTAACATTTGCATGCACAGACCAGTTTCTAATCACGTGGGTAGAGGGTGGCTGTACTCATCCCACTTCTAGGAAAGATTAATTCCCAAATGCCAGAAGTAGAAATAATGGAGTGAGTAATTCGTGGCGACCCCTTTGCCTCGCTGTGGGGTTGTGGTGGTCTCAGCAAAGGGTTAACAGGGGCTGTGCACAGCCAGCCCCTCACTGCCTCTGCTAAAGGAACATTAATTATAGAGAGCCCGAAGGATTCAGAGCTAAAAAGCCTAAAAAGCCTGAGTCGTATTTAAAACCAAGACAGTCAAATAACCGGTTGGATTTGATCGCTAATAAATTACTGTGTTCTGATGGTGAAATTCAGCAAGAGGGTGACAGTCAGATGGGGAGGTTGGCAGCAAAAGTTTTAAAAATAAATAGTCTTAAATTGCAGGAAATTACAGCAAGCAGCTCCTTGGAGTTATTTTCCTGCACGCATTGTGTGTCTGAGGAGGCAGGCAGCCTGCTGGCAAGCTTTTGACCTTTTGTGTGAGAAATAAAATATGCAGGTGCAATAGTGTGAGCGCACAACGGGGGACAGTGACTTTCAGCTGTGGTTTGAGCACTGGGGGCCCTGCAGGGCAGCCAGGAGTGCTCCAGATTAGCTCCATTAAACCTGAGAGCAGCACAAGGAGAGGCTGTGGCTGTGAAGGATTGCAGAATTTGTGTGTTTCCTACAAATATCCTTGTACTCCAAATCAGTAAATCAGCCGATGGAAGATTTGTGTTAAATGATCTTGCTGAGAACTGATCTGGTTCTCATATTGCCCTATTTATATTTCAGTCTGGAGTAACTCTTAGAGCAGTTGAGTTTAGTTCAAAGACATTGCTGCAACCATGATCTAACTCCCAGTTCCTTGCCTGAAAGGAAATCCATACCTGCATGGCAGGGACTTCCTCCCACTGTAATTATGTTCCAAATTCCTGAACCCTCTATGTAAATATGAATGAGAAGTGATGATTGTAAATGTAATGATGGTGCTGTAGGTAGAAAGGTGACAGTAATGTTGGGAATGTCAGCTCTGCAGTGGCTGGAGGAACAAGTCCCCTCAATTCTCCCTCTGCATCAGAAGTGCCAGGTCCTGGATCTCTCTGGACAAAAGGAGTTGCTCCACTCAGATATTCAGTGTTTATCAGATCAGTGTCCATACAGACAAAACTGAGGAGTTCCAGTCATTCAGTTCTCACAGTTTAATGTTGTTGTTACTGCTCCAATGTTTGCCAGTTGTTTGGGCATGAAAAAATCACCAGTTTTTACTGTGGGAAAAACCCCCATGTTGTCCCAAACACTTCCCTGTCTTTATAAATCATAGAGGAACTTACACTGAGGATTCTGAACCCAAAGTTTTATCTACTGATAGATCACATTTAGAACCAATTTTTAGCTCCATGTTCTTATCAAAATACTCTTTTTAAAAAAATAAAGGATATGTTCTTGGAAGTTTAAATAACCTCCATAGAGAAATTTGTATCCGTGCAGTTTTTACAACTAAAACCAGTTCTAACTATTATCTGCTGGTGGCACCATTACACCAGAGGAATTTATTATCCAAGTCTTAAATGAAAAACTGCTACAGACTACACCTCTCAATTTGATTTAATGGGATTTTTTTTTTTTTTATTTCTTCATAGTTTGGTGTCAGTTAAAGCAAGCCATTTTGTTGCCATTGGGCCTTTGTGGGTGACTTTTAAAGAAATGAGCTTCATAAGGAACCTGACCATGATGTAGCAGGGAAGAAAATTGTCTGGCAGAGTCACCTAAAGTAAGTGATCCTTTATCCTGTTTTTTTCTCTACATCAGAAGTAATTCTACATTGAGTTTTATTCCCCTACTTTTTTTTTTTTTCATTTCAGATATCTTCACTAAATAAATTTAAAAGCCATCTTAGATCATCTTTCATCTTTCAGATGCTGAGAATTAATCTCTGACACTTGATTTTTCTAATTTTGAGTGGGTAGAAACAGGTACATTAGGGTTTTTTCTGTGGGGTAACCACACAGACAAACCCATTATTTTTAGTTGGCAGATACAGTTATTTTGTTTTCTTCACAACCTTATATTGTCCTAATCTTTCATGTAATTTCCTAGACCTTTCCCTTATTGATATATATTTATACGTAACTGTGTGAGCCACTTATATACCACACAACATAGTGGAGTTTGATTTTTCCCGTGGCTAGGAGAGCAATCACTTTCCACAGTATTTTTCCACACAGGTTTCTTCTAACTTTAGTTTTTAGCTTAAAGTTACCAAGATTAAAAATTTTTAGTAGTTACCTAAATTAATCTTTGTCCTCCCTGGGAGACACAAACATTTCTAATCAAATATATAATTGATTTTACTAATTCTGTTTTTCTTGCAAGGAACTGTTTGGTGCAATCTTCTTTGCTCAAAAATGGGAGAATCACACTACACTTCAGTCCAGTGTGAATGCCCTTACCCATGGCCCTGTATGAGAGAGAAAATGATTCAGTTCAAAAATCCTCATATAAAACCTGGTATTTTTCTGTTTCTCCCAATTTTAGAAAGCACGAATTCTCATCCCCCCATGTTGCTCTCTCTCCCTCCTCTGGTTGACGTTGCTTTATATCTGGGCAGAAGTAATTTGTGCAAGACACATTACTTATAGGACAGTGCCTAAAAATACATCTAAAGGTCACTGCACACCAGACAGAAGGCAGCACTTGTCCCAGCCACTCGCACTGAGAACGACAGGTCTTCGTTAATATTAATTGTGCATATTTTAAACAGTGCCTGCTTTAAAAATACATTGCACAAACATGCAGCAATGAGCGTTTTGTGAGCCCTGGGACTGGATAATGGAGGTCAGCTCTTCACTGATGATTTTAGGCATAAGTGTTTGCTGTTCTTATTGGGTTCCAGGTTTGTGAATTAGAGCCGTATTGTGCATCTGCTTCCAGGGAAGTGGGGTATATTTCCAAAAATACTAGTGAAATTAAGAATAGTAACAAAGATGTATAAAGTACTGAGAAAACTCAGAGCTAATGACTTGCACAAACATTCACCACGATTGTGCTTATAATAGTAAGCATGTACAGAGAACATGGGAAAACTCTGCTGGGAGAGTGAGGCCAGATCCCCTCCATGCTCAGGAGAAGCTGAGCTGCCGTGAGGAGGTGGATCAGAGCCTCCTCAGTGTCCTGCTGCTCCCACAGCATCCAGCTGCCTTCCCGCAGCTCCTGGCCCAGGGATGCCTCGCTCTTTCCTGGCTCCCTCAGACCTTGGAAATGTTCCTCCAAAGGCAGTGGTGGCAGCTGCTCCATGGACTGACCTTAGGATCCACCTGGATTATCCCCAGGGTCATCTTCTTCCTTCCAGCTGGTGATGTGACACTGAAAAGTAGCTCCCTACACACAGTACACACACAGGAACCTCTTGTGCCATCCCTTCTTGTGAGCCCAGGCAAAATCAAAAGGTATGATTCTCTCCTCAGGTGGACATTATCCAGGAATGATGTTTTTACTAAAACCATGGATTCTGAGTCTTTATATGTCTCCAGAGAAAAGGCTGCAATATTTGAAAGGCTCTATCAACATCAAACAAAGAAACCCTGGCACCTGGACACTGTTCACATCAAGGCCCTCTCACTCAAGCACGCTTGGTTTGTTTTGTAATTTATCCTTAATAAGAAAATGTTGAAAAGATCTAATTCTGGCTGGGCATCAAAGGCACTGGAGCTGTACATGGACAGCGTTGTTTATAATGTGACTGTGCTGTGTGGCAATTTACATCCCAAATTTATGTTGCTATTGAATATGGCCTTTTTTTCTTTTGAAAACTGGTGTATGAATGTGTTTACAATGGTAATTATTCACACAGAGTTAGAAGCAAAAAAAGATTGAAGTGTGGTGAAAGCAACAGTGTCACAAGGAAGGTGATGCTGTGTAGGTAAAGTCATTTCAGAACTTCCTGACATGTTAAGTTTATGAAGATGAACATTAATTCTCTTTTGGAAGAAGAATTGAGGTAGAACAGATGGGTTGGTTGCCAAGAAAATGGTTTGAAAGGAAGTAATGTGCACATTGACATTTCCTGCTTTTACATAATTATTTTTTAAATAACTTATGTAATTGCCTTGAGTGGAATGACTGTGTTCATTAGTGGGGTATGAAGACAAGCATTTCCAGCATCTCAGAAGGGCTGTCTTGTGCTGTACCTCTCTTCTGTTGCATTTAACAGCTTTTATTTTGTTTTTGACAAAGCAATATGCCATGACTTGAACAAAACTCGAGCAGCATCTTTTGCTTGCCTTGTGCGCAGCCTGTTCCACCTGGAGGGGTTAAACGTGGGTGGCACTTTGTCCACCTTCCCACAGCTGCCCACTTGGGGTGGAAAATCATGGTCCTTACCCTCTCAGGGCACGAGTATCATCTCCCTCTTCCTCTGAGCACAATTTGTTGGCTCATCCCACTCTCCCTCCCTGAGAATAAAATCCACAAAGCAGGTCTTGGAACAGAGGATGTTGGTAGGTTGAAGGCCCAGGAATATTTTCCTCCCTGGCCCCTCTCAGTATCCATCCATGCCCTGTGTGCTGGGTATCTTCTCTCTGCTCCCAGATTTTCCCTGTGACAATCCCAGTTTCCTCCCTGAGCACACCCCCCGCCTCACCCCCATCCCAAGCATCCTGTAGCTCTGCAAGCAGCGTTCTGCTGCCTTGTTTTCGAGTTCCACTTGAACATATGCTGCGTGTGGAGATGCTGATGGGCGGCAGCATCTGCTGCTCCAGCCAGAGCTGTGCTCCGCTTTGGAGGGTAATTACTGCGAGCCGTGCCCTGTGTTTGCCCACTATCTGCTCCTGCCAGGTCTTCGCCTTCCACAAACTGCCCATTATGTGGTGATGATAATTAAATCTCCCCTGCACCAGGCAGGTCTGAGCAGTGCATGAAGAGCCCTCCTTGTCCGTGCAGCTGCCAAGGAAGATGCAGCCCGTAATGATGCCGTAATCACCTGCCGGCTCCACAATGCCCGGCACCACCTATTTGTTCCCAAAGAGCTCTTTCAGCAGCTGTCAGATGTTAATGGCTTTCAGCTGCTGAAACAACCTGCGCCCTGTGCGAACCGGGGGACACATCATGGAAATGGGCATAAATATTCATGTGGGACTAACAAAACCAAAAGTGCGAGTGTGGGTATCAGAGTTCCAGTGTGGATGTGCTGTGATGGGTTTAGAGTGATGAATGCAGCGTGAATGTTTTGAAGTAACGTTGTTCTTTTTACACTTGTGAGAGAAAAAAACCCACTAAAGGTAGTGGGATTGCGGGGGCACGTGGGTAAGAGCAGGATTTGTGCCCCTGGGTGATGTAGGCAGTTCTGGGTTGGGCACTGCATCTGGGTGATGCACTGAAACTTGTTCCTGGAAGAAAGGAGCTGCTGTGTTTGCTCATCCTGTTTGCATCTCTCTTCTGAACCTGCTTATGAAGAATTGAAAGTTTCTCACCAGATCTGTGCTAGATGCTGATGGGACACAGAACCCCACAGGCTGAGTTCAGTGTTCTAGTTTCTAAAATAATTAATGTCAAGAATAGCAATGTGTCTGATTTGGTCGAGAGCTGATAATTTCCCACCTTTCAGCACCCCAAAGCCTCAAATCTTTGACATCAGAATAGAAGTGTTGTGAGTCAGTCTCTTTAGACAGACTTTTACAAATTAATTCTGTCAATGTGTCTACATTGGATTTTTTAAACAATAACTTTGTTTGTAATGTGCTTTTACTTTTTCTTCAGATTCAGGATAGCCCTGCTGAGAGGGGTCAAGGCTGATGTTTTTCTTGAAACCCTTTGTTGGTACATCAGAACCGTAAAGGTACATCAGAAGCCAGTGACACCCATTTAAATAATCATAAATTGGTGGTGATATCCTTCATTACCTTGAACAATTATCCGTATAGCCTGTATGTGTATATTTTTCTGGCGAAGAAGTCTTGTGAAAATAAAGTTAATTCAGTGTCTCAGATAAAGAATATTTTAGTTAGAAATTGTTGTCATAATAGTTGCACAAAAGGCTTCAAATGTTCTGCAACTTGGTACAAATAAAATGTTCAAAGGTACAGGTGTTGTTCATGAGCCATCAAAGAGTTTTCCACTGCCACCACGGTGTTTTATTAAAATGAAAAGAAGAGAAAAGATAAAAACCAAAGCTCTGTGCTAATCTTTTCCTTTGTTGCTTGAGGGACATTTCAGTATAAAGTAGCAATTTCCATATCATTTGAATAGCAGTTGCAACCCATTGATGTTTAAAGTGAAATGTGCAGCTCCTGTAATCAGCAAAACAGATGCAAATGTCTTGTCTGTCTCAAAGTGCTGCTCCCTGCTTGCTGCCTCAATTAGATTTAGAGTGGAAAACACGATCAGATAATGGAAATCATGGGAGCGCCTCTTTCATCTCTTTGCTAGCAATAGTTTGTTCAAAAGCATTTGGGGCGAGCCTGGCTGGGTGCACACGAGGGTCCCTGCAGCATCACCACCCTCCTGAGCTGCAGAAGGTCCTGCGGAGCTTTGGAGGTGGGAGAGGGACGCATCTCCCCCCCCCGCCCTCTTCCCTGACCCTGCCCCTGGGGACAGGAATGGCCTTTTAGTTCTGTTTATGCCCGGTGCCATCCCAGTGCAAGCCTCTGCACATTTTTGTAAATAAGCAATAGCAAAAATAAATGACATTTAGCATTTAGATCCCAGGCCTGTGGCTTTGGGGGTGCAGGGAGCAGTGTGGCAGGTTGGGTACAACGCCGCTGAGCTCCCTGAGTTCTGCCATCCCAGGCTTTAGGTGGCTGGAGCCGTTCCTCAGAAAGCTTTTTAACTCTAAAAATAACCTGTGATGGTATGAGGGAAGAGTTTAGTTTATCCTTCACATTTCCAAATGTAACAGTGAACACATCCGTGGTGCTTTCCTGTGCCCGGTGTGTCTGAGCTGCTGGCGCAGTGATCAGAGAGAGGTTTCCATCAGAATGATTTCTGAGTGGAACTGAGCCCTTCCTGGGAAAGGGAAAATTTCCCAGGGAAAGGCTTGGCTTTGATCAAATTAAAATCGCTGAAGCCTCCAAAACAGCTTGCTGATGGGATGAGAATCCTCCTTTGCTTCCTCTACAACATTTTCCTGAAAAGAGGCTGTTTTTTTGGTTTTTTAAATTAGTACTTTTTCTAATCAGGAGACATCTTATGGAAAAGGATTTCCATCTTGTGGTCATCTGTGGTAATAAAACATTCCAGCTGGACTTTTTTTTTATAGCAAACCAAACTGGTTTCAATAAGAAATAATGCAAATCTGTTGTAGTTCCTTGCGAAGGTAAGTGCTGGAGACCTCACAAAGTGTGTTTGTACAGAAGGTGAAACTGTTTCAGGACTACCCCCCTTCAAAAAGTCATCTTTGGAACTAAAATAATTGGGAAAGGTATAATATAAATGATTCATGGTGGAATATTTGATTTAGACACATTATACAGCAGGTTGGCCTCAGGAGCCGTGCACAGGAGCCCTTACTTGGAACTGGAACAGAAAGGAGTTCCTGAACTTCTGGGAAAATTTCTATCCAGAGCCAAATATTGTTGCTTGGATTGTTTTCTATTCCAGGATGACTCTGAGTCTCACTACAACGTCATCATAACTTCATGCAGATATTTGTTGTTCAGGGCAAATTTTGAAACCCATGCTCTAATCTTGAAATAGCAAAATGCTGCAGGGTTAAGTGCTGGAGTTCACTGGAAAATCTGCCCACTTCAGTGGGAAAGACTTTTTAATATATTAAAAACAAAACAAATTTGGAAAGGTCATTTTAAATACTAAGGACTGTGGCTGAAGGGCAGGGCTGTGTGTGCTGGGGAAGTTTAGGTCTCGGATCTTGTGCAGGTGCTCTGTAAATGACCTCAGCTGTACAACCCTGCAAGGACAGGTGAGGCTGTTAAAAGGAATAATTAGTTTCTTACGTCTGATTTCTACCTTGTCCAGTCTTGCACTGTGATGCCCTTGCAGATTGCACTTGAAGATCTTCTGACTTCAGCAAGAGCTGGACCAGCCTTGAATATATCTACAAGGAGAGTTAAGTAAGATCTCAGATCAAATTCTTAGAGATAAATGTAAGAACTTCATAAGTACTTTTTATTTTGAGGGCTTGTAACTAAAGGAGATGTTCAGTGTGTTCCTTAGTGGGTGCCAAAAAGCTAATTTTCAGAAGTATCTGAATTTCAGGGAAAGTCAATAACTGCTATATTTAATCAGAAGTCTGTGCAACTGCTGCTGAAATCCATCTATATTCTTTTTCTAGGAATAATAAAGGAAAAAAAATACAGCATGTGTATGAAAAATCAGGTAAAATGCATATGACTTACATGATACAGTAATGCAAATTTCAAAAAACCAGTTCAACAATATGTCTGAAGTTGTGCTGTAAATGTCACTGTAAGGAAAGTAGGAGAAAAGAAAATATTTGTGAACTCTTTGCAGTAATTGGTAAATAGTTTCCAGAAAATCTTATGTCCAAAGTTTATACATGGGCCTTCTTCTGTTGGTAACTGCAGCCAGTGGGAGTTTTTGCTGTGGTCTCTACTGAAACAGGATCCCATTTATTTTTTTATTTCTTATGTGGAGGTATAAATCTTGGACCTGAATTGAAAGAACACTTAAGGAGGAAAACATTTTCTCTTTTTATTTTAAAAAAAGTAATCTAAAAACTAATTGGTTAAAAGCATTAAAAAGTACTTGAGGAAAGGCTTCGTTAAATCAAACAAATCTCTAATTTTGCTTTTAGACCTTCGTGGAGGGTGCTGTGTTTATCCCATTTATTTGAAGTGTGAGAACTCTGTGTCAGGTGAAGCCATTAGCAACTCCTGGGGCAGCAAACAGCAAAGCACCCGGCACAGCTCGGGGCTGCTCTGAAGAAATTCAGCTTCCACACTTCCACATTTCCCCATAGGAAGTGAGGGGTGAGGGGAAATCAGCCAGAGAGGAGATGCCCTGGCACTGAGGGGAGAAGCTGACCCTGCCAGGGTGGCTCTTGGGCTGGGGGTGCTGTGCTGGGCTCCTGGAGCATCCCTGACCTCCCCAGGCAAGATGGGAATTCTGCACCAGCAGCCCAGGCTGGCTCAGCCCCGGGGTCGCCCTCCAGGTTTGGATTATTCTGTGAATTTCAGTATGTACATGGATGGGCATTTCTTCTTGCAAAGTTTTGGGAGCTCATGCAGGTGGTCCCTTACCCACAGTAACTCCAAATAGAGGAGCTTTGGGCCTGCTGAGTGTGATGGTTGAGGAATGAACAACTTCTTTAAATTTATGGATAGTGCTTCCTTTCTCTGCTTCAAACTGCTGGGTAATTCCATCCTTTGGAAAGTGTTTCATTTATCTGGTTCTTTGGACTTATAATGTTACCTACTGCACTATGTGTTGGTAAAGAGGTGTTTTATTTGTCTGAAATTTTGTTGAAAAATGTCCCCTCACTTGTGTGGAGGTTTTCATTTCAAAGCAATTGCCCTGTGCAAGTAACACCTCTGCAAGCTCTGGTGTCATCCTGACAGCAGTGGGTGGGCACCATCCTCCCTGCTCCTGCTGTTCCCAGCCTTGGAAAGGACTATTTTGTGCAAGTTTTGGTTCCCACATCCTCAGCTCTTCAAACTGTGAGGAGGAAAGTAACTACAGGTGCTTTGGGGAGAGCTGGCTGACCAAATGGACTGGTTTTGTTTCCTTTTATTGCCAGTTGCTAAGAAATGCCTGAAGGAAGCTGCCAAGCACACTCTTATGGGGTTGCTTTCCATATAAATGACTGCCAGGGTCTCCCAAGTGTGGCCTCAGAGGAGAGAGGTGGAGAAGGTGAGGAACAGCATGGAGGTGTCGCTGGCAGTGACAGGGAGACTCTCCTGGCAGGGCTCTCCTGGGCATGGTCTGTGCTGGGACACATCCTGGAGAATTTCCCTTGGAAGGGGCTCCCCTGGCTATCCCATCTGCTTCCACTTGGACTTGGGAAGTCCCAAGTTTTGCAATCCCAGTGGATGGTGGAAGTGAGGAATCTGGATAAGAGATGGAGCTCACGGTGCCTCAGAGCAGGCCCTGAAACTTTGGCAGTTTCTATGGCCCAGATCCAGTGCGGTTTTTTCACTGGTTTTGGTTTTTCTGCAGTTCCCAAGCCCTGGGCGAGTGCTGTGACACCAGGCTGCAGCTTTCAGCAGCAGCAGCCCAGAAATGGTGGTTAATCACTAGTTTATTAGCTCGTGGCCTTAGGCAAACCTGAAATCGTTAACAGCCCATTTGTTGGGCTAATGACTCTTTTTTTACTAGATGTATAATTTAATATATGGTAACTTTCATGCTTAATTATGCTCTTCAAAGCTTCTTTTGAAGGAATTTATTTCTCTGTGTGCATGTATATTAGAGGGTTGGGAGCTGGCTGGCTTTGCTTGCATGCTGCTCTGAGTTAAAATCTAGATAGTTTATGTAAGAAGATTTTAATTTAGATATGGGTATTTCCCCTGTTGCTTGTTCTTTCAATATTTTTATCTTTGAGCGCTTGAAAAATAAATAATGATGAATTATTTTAAACCAACAGGTTTAAAATGGCATCATTTCATGCCCCACTGTAAGTTGCGACATTGTTTTGGACAAGACGTAAACCCAAAGTCCTGATCAATAGGGCCATTGTGCCAGCAGCTTCCAAATGAATGCAAGTCTTGATCTCAGTGTCCTGGCTGTTTTCCAGCCTGGTTCACATTTTACTCAACAGCAAGTCCCACTTCTGTTCCCTCTAACCTCAGTGGGAACAGAGGCAGGCCACTGCAGAGTGCTGCTAATCCCACGTGCCATTTGCATGCAGCACTTGTAAAGCATTCTGGGATCAGTTGGGATGAAAAAGGGCTGTGCTTGTAAGATGTTTTTCATTGGCATCCCAAATCCGCTGCTGTATCAGTGAAAGGAGTTTATGACTTTGTCAATCGGGAAATTTTTTTCCTTTGAGCGGGGCAGCTGATTGAGAAGGATAATAAAGATGAATTTGATTTTCTTTCTGTGAGCTCTAGTGTCCCCTTCATGGAGATTAAAAATTTCCCGGTGCTGTTTTCAGCTCCACAGAGCAAGCAAAAGCTAATCTCCTGCTTGGCTATACCCACACCATTGCTGTCCACTAATAGGATCGCCATACAGTTGTGACTTAACAGGCACTGGGAGAGGATAATCCTGTTTATTCGGTCATCCAAAACACTGATGATCTGAGATAATCAGTGGGCTGGGAGCAGGGGAGGAGGAGGGGTGAGGTTTGCTTTGCCGTGTGGTTCGTCTGGGCAGAGGCTGAATGCCAGGGAATGGCTCGATCTCGTTACAGCACATGGGAAGGGACCAAAAACATCCTCCCAGCGCCAGCCCTGGAGAGCCATCCTGATAAAACAGCAGCCTTGGCAGTGTCTGGTCCAGATGTTGTGCTCAACAATTCTAAATTGTTCTTTTTGTGACTGATTTAATATGGAAATACTCAGTGTCTGAGTGGCCACATGAGGCACTGTGCAAAATACTTTGGCTACCAGGTGGCAGAGGCTGTGTGTGAATGGGTCATCTCCACATGTTCACTCACACTGGGAAACCTACACCTACCTTGTACTTGGATCCAAATTTACTAAAATTACAACTCTTATTACATTTTCACTAGACATGAGACACAGCTTTTCACAGGACACTGAATATTTGTAAGCGGCCACTGGATCTGTGGGAATGTAGGAGCAAATTCTGCAGAGTCCCTTCCAAGAAATACAATCTGTAAGACTTTCCCTGGTGACCTAGAGCCTCGAAGCTGGGCTGTAAAAAATCTCTTGATAGGGCACAGTAGTGAGCTTTCAGATGACTTTCTTTTCTTGTTCTTGTGATCATTAAAGCTTTCACACTTCATATCATATCCCATTAATTCATTGGCTCGGGTTTCTGTGAAAGGCCCCCTCTTCACTTTGATTTTATCTCAGTCCATGTGTCTTCAGCAGCCAATAGTTTCCTATTGAAGATATTTCAGTGTTTGTAACCTTAACTTTTACAGCTGGCACGAGCCATGGATTAACTTCAAATAGTGATGCTGACTTTGAAGCCTCATTTTATGTTCTCTGAGCTGTCCTAGTCCAGATGACAGGTTTATAGTTTGGGAAGCCAGTAGCAATGGCTGAGCTCACTGGTCTTTGTAACTAAAGCACTGTCATTAGGTGCAGCTCCTCACCATGGTGACACTGCAAATATTGAACACAAAGTGATTCATGGGACCCAATGTAATGCTTGCTTTAATTAATATTTTACAAGATAACTTGCTTTATTTAACTTTTCAAACGTGAGCGGGTTGGGAAGGACAGAATGTTGCTATGTAAAATTTATGGGCACTCATATTTGTGTGCTTGTTTTAAAAATTAAATTTAAAAAGTATTGTTTGTTTTCTCCTCTCCCTGCTGGCAGATGTTCAGGCCCTTGCAAGGCTCCAGGGGATTTTCTGTGTGTGAGAGCTGAATGATGAGCTCTGAAAAGTGATGTTCCTGCTCTCCTGCCTTCCTCCCTCCCTTTGTATTCTCATGCAGTCAGTGTGGCAGGGCCGTGTCCTTGCTGGAAGTGTTTTGGGATACCCTGAGCAGAGAGCACAGTGCTGTGACCCCACTGGTGCAGCCTGACCATCGGACCCCTCAGACCTGAGGTTCAGCCATATTTCCCTGAAGAAATGATGTTCTGGGTAAGTAGGGCTGGCAGGAAGTAAAGGAATATGGCATTTGCAGAGCTTTGGGGCAATACAGGAAATTCGTAATTAGGAAATCAGCCCCAGGGTTTTACTTCTGAAGTGGAATGCTGTTACAAGCATATTCCAGATTTCTATGCACTTTAATTGGAATTTATTTCACCTAAAAATCAATCTGTAGACCAAGACAGAGGATGCATCAACCCATCTATTTAAGTGGTGGCCACACCATCCTTAGAAGTGATGATACCCAGGGTCTTTCCCTCTGGATATGTCCTGATAATCTGAGAGATCACAGCCATGGCCTCTCACAGCAGTGACCAACATGGGGGAGGCCTGTGAGGACAGCCCTCTGAAGAAAAACTTTCTCAATAATTAGGTTTTTCTATAAATTTCCCTCTAACAACTAAGATTTCCTCTTGTAATTTTTACAACCATGACTTTAAATAAGCAAACATTATAAAATCTGTTAAATTCACCAGCATTCTTCTGCAAGCAGGGGAAAAAATGCCCATTATTGACTCTTGTTTGCCACAAAGAAGTGCCCATTAGTGTGTGTCCAACCCCTTTATATAAAACTGAGAGCAATGAAGTCACTGACAGGGCTCTTACTTGTCTACATTGAATCCTGCAGAGATGGCAGAGGAGAAAATCCTTCATTAATAAAAGAATTAACTTCTCTTCACGTTAACATAAAATGCTTCTACATTGATGAAAAGATTTGGGTTTGCTCCAGTGTGGTTTTCCCCATGTCGTTGGTTTTTGCTTTTCTTTCAACTTGCTCTTTGTAATCCATTTCTAGTTGGTTTTTCTTTCCTTTTCAAGTCTGACATATAGCATGATGTTACAAATTCTGGCCTGTGACAGCTTGAGGGATATTTATATGTTTGGACAAAATATCTTCCCTTCCAAGTCTATTTTAAATGCCATGGAAACATCTCACTTCTGAGGTTTTGTTTGTCATTGTTAGTTATTAAAATCCTCTGCCCAAGGTCAGCAGTGACACGAAAATCTTGTGCAGGAGGCATTTTCAGGGATTTTGCATGGATTGCTTCAGGAATTCAGGAGGGGGTGGTGGAGAGGAGAGGAAGATCAAGATAAAACCTTTTTCTAGACTATTTAAAAGGTTTCTTTTTCTTTGCAGAGTGTGCAACCAGAAGTAACCACGAGGCAGGAGCTGGAAGCTGAAACTTGCAGCACAAGCCTGGCCCAGGCTGGTGTCAGGGGACAACTTCTGGTGAGCTTTGTTTCTTTCCCTGTCCTTGCAGCTGGGAATATGCCATGATTTAAAACCAGTGTAGCATTAACTGTCCCATTACACACAGCAGAAAGCTCAGGGACTGACCTCATCTGCCAGAACAAGTGTTTTAATGCTGCCCAAAGTTCAAGTCAATCAAAAGGTCAAACTTGTTTAAGGCAGGGAGTGATAAGAGGGGCGATGGAAGCTCGGAAGCTCATTCCCACTTGATGGAATTAAGCCAGACTGGCTTCAGGGAAATCTCCAGATAAGATGAACCCTGGAGAGCAGTGACAGATGAGAAACTCAGGGCTGAGCCTCCCCTTGCTGGAGTCAGAGAATTCCCATTAAATGTAACAGAAGAAAAATAGACCCTGGTGAATGGGACTTCAGGTCATTCTCCTGGCAAGGCCTGCTCAGGACACAAATCACAGTGCCTTGATGTTGGTGAAGTTTTTGGTCAGGTAATGGAATAGACTGTGAGAGGGAAAGGGGATTTTCAGCCTGAAAGGTTTGTCCCTGTGAAGGAGGAAAGACCAAGGTTACTTTTGCAGTCCAGAGTGCTCAGAGCAGCTCTCTGAAATGGCTGGGCCTGGTGGCATCTCTGCCAGCATGGGCACGGTGGGATGTGCAGAACTTCTGGTCAAGTTTCAGGGAAGTGGCATCTTCAGTTTATCCCCTTTGGGAGGGATGGGGAGGAAGGTGGAGCTCACACCTTGCTCAGCTGAGACTGGAACAGAACTTTTTCCCTTTTCAAAGGCAGAGTTTTTCCCTCTCAGAGTTTTCTTCTGTGCAGGGGAGAACATGGAAAACTTTTCTGTGGGAAGCCCTCCCTCTGGTTCTGTGGGGGGCTGCTCAGCACCCTCAGCAGCTGTTTGGAAAACTCTTTCTACAGTTCGTAATGGCTGCTTTTATCAAGGGGCTGATGGCCTTATTTAAAACAAACCAAAAGAAGAAAAAAAGACAAGAGGAGGGAGTGATGAACTTTGTAGAGTCTGCTCCTGCCATTTGAGTTATGATGGGGAACATTGCTGGGGACCCCATTAGCCTCTGTGGCACATGGCCATGCTTTTGTAAGCTTGCAAAAGATGGAGTTTTTCTATATAGTTGTTTTTGTCTTTTTTTTCCTTGGTCAAAGACAGCATTCTCCAAGGGCTGACTACAGAAAAAAACCCTGGTCTTTTTGGCAGAATTCCCTGGTTCTTACACAGCCAGGGTTTTCTGTGCTCCAGCTCTGGTGTGTGACCCACGCTCTGAACACATCCAGGGCCAAATGAGGATCTTTTGACTCAGGGCTGAATCTGATCATCTTTTGTCTGTGGGAAAGATGCAAATAATTCTATTTATGTGGGTGAAGAAAGGTGATATTCAGGATGAGGAAAGGTGGCCCAGGCTGCTGATCTGGCTCTAAGAGCAAGGATGGGTTGAGGACCAAGCCATAGACCTGCTCTATCAGAAGTCCAGCTCCAGACTGCTCAGCCCAGGAGGGCACCTGCCCATCCTGTCCCTCCAGCCCCCGGGGTCAGGTCTGTGCTGCTTTTCACTGCTGGCAAAACCAGCAACACTGCAACAGAGAATGGGGATTTTTCCGAGCTCATGTTCATGACACCAGATGTGCCTGTGCTTTTTTTCAAGCTCATTTGAATGTATGTAATGGACTTCTGGCTTTGTAAAAATCATCAGTTACCAGATGTCTTTTAAATTGTCTACCTTGCAAAATCGTCCGTTACCAGATGTCTTTTAAATTGGAAACCTCTGCAGTCAGAGGTTAAAGCCATGTCAAAACAGTCACTGATATGACTTCATATTACACTTCAAATGCACTGTGATTTCCTCCAACTCTTTCCCCTTAAAAGTCCTCTTGTGGAAATTTTATGGCTCACCCAAGATTTGCCACCCGCCCATTGCTAGAGATCCAGTAATAAATGCTTTTAATAATTAACAGTGGCAGGGGCTTTGTACCCCTGTCTTGTGGATATCTCACCTCTCAGACAGCAGAAATAAAAGCCTGTTGTACCAGGAAGAGTAATGATCTGGATACTGGTGGAAGGTTCCTGCAGCTGCACAATCAGTGCAGATCTTGTACAGCTGGAGCTGTTTGCAAGCAGGATTTTGTCCTGGGCCCAGTTGGGAGCTCAAGGCAGCTGGAGAAGCAGTGATGCTTGCAGAGTTCCTAAGGTAAAAGAGGTTTGGGGGCTGTGTGGGGCTGGGAAGAGGCTGTGCAAATCAAAAGGAAAAGTAGGTTGGGTGTGAGTTTCCTTCTTAATCTGACTCTCCGGGGTCCCATCCAGTCTCTGTGCTGGCTGCCAAAAGCTCAGACTGAGTGGCTATTTCGGGATACAGCAACACCAAGTGTTACTTCAGAGATGTTTGGAGAGAGATTTAATAAAATCAACTAATAAGGTTTGACGTGCTGAAGATTAAGAAAAGTCATTCCAAGCATCTGAGCTGACCTCAGGGGTGGGGGGCTCAGGGGAGTCGTGTGTGTCCTGGGGATGGATGCCCTCCTGGGATGGCTGATAGGACAACAGCAGCTCACCCACCTCTTTGTGAAACCATCTCTGAACTGTGAGGGCAAACCAGCAGGGCAGCCTGGCACTGGATATTGGCCTTAAAATTAAAAAAAAGATAAGGAAGGGAAAAGGCAGCTCAAAGCTGGTGCATGCTCTGGGGCTGGGAGCAGCCCCTCTCCCTGCAGCAGGCAGCTGGGGTGGCTGCAGCAGTTGTCCCCATGTAAATCACCCTGTCCCCAGCCCAGGGGCTGGCGCTGGACAGTGGGGTCCCCGCTCACAGCCGGGCACTGCCCTTGCGCTCGGTGCCAACTGCTCGGGGCTGTCGGCTTCTGGTTTTGTTTTGATAGTTTAGGGTTTTTTTTTTCCTTTTTTGTAATAGGACCAGCCCAGAATAGAATCACGAGATCGGTGTTTATTACTTTCCAAATAATCTATAGCCTGGTTTTAGTGCTGACACCGTTTGAAAGGCGGTGTCACCGCTGCGCTCATGTTTCCATGTGACACCGCTGCTCGCTGTTTTTTCCCATTTCATAACTAATAAGTGAAGTGAGTTTGACAGCCTTGGTTTCAGCTTCAGCCTGTTGGTTCCCATGTCACAGATAGGCTCTGTTAGCAGCAAATTCTTGTCAGGAGAAGAGAATTACAGCTCAGGCTTGAAATGTGCTGGTGTTCAGTGCAAAGCTTTAAATTCTTGACCAAAGTTAGATAAAACCAGCTGAAAGTGTGACGTTCGAAATACACTATCTATTTATCTTTTCCTCCTCACCAAAAATACCTAGAGTGGAAGTATGTGTCTTTGCATCCAAGCTGAGAACAGTTGAGCTCCTCTGAAAAAAAAAAAGATAAACACAGCGTTTTAAATATTCTGGATTTTAAAATATGTGCAACTGTCCATCTCGCTAGATGTGTGTGTATTATCTGTATTGAAAGAAAAAGGTATGTAGAGGCATCTCTTTAAAGAAAAAAGAATGATTCGTTTTCAAGGTGTGGGAAGCTTGTTTAACTGGTAATAAGAAAAAAATGTTATTTCTCCCCCAGTAGTCTTTAATAGCACCGAGCTCCTGCCTGAGTACAGATGGAGCTTTGATACGATCACACTTTTGCAGGGTATGTGCTGTATATCCTGCTGCTAATCCTGGGGTGGAAATCAGCTCCTCCTGACACCTGCTGCCAGGACCTGACACAACTGATTTCAGCTGCAGCAATTGCAGCCTCCTGGGCTGGATTTTGGACTTGGGCATGTCCCAGCTGGGCAAGTCAGTGCTGGGCACTTTCTTTGCCTGGTGCTGACATCCTCCCGTGAAACCTCCCTCTGGATCCACCACTCCGTGCTGCCCTCCTGGGTCCCCTTCAGCCCAACCATTCCTTGAAGCCCCATTTCTCTCTGCTGGATGGGGCTGCTCCTCCCCTCTGGGCACACCAGAGGTTTGTGTTCAGACAATGTTTTTAATTATGGTTTCCAGCAGGATGAGCTCTCCCACATCCCAGCTTGGAACAGCCTGTGAAATACAGCAGCTTCTGGGGTCAGATAAGGAGCAAGTGCCTGTGGAGCCAGGAGCCCCAGGCCCTTCGGCTACAGCTCTGGGCTTCTTTAGGGAATGCTGTTTCCAGAGCCTTCCTGGCTGTCTGGGGCCGCCATAAAAACTGGAGTCAAACATAGATCCTGATGGTTTTGGCCTCTTTGCTAACATTTGGCAATCAGATCTTGTTATTGAACAGTTTTCTAGAAGCTGAGTGGAAGACTGGAGGGGGTTTTGGAGGGGCTTTTTTGGTAATGGTTTGCTAAATAAATTTATGGTTTAGATTGGAAGGGACCCTTAGCCTGACCTCTGGTGTATAACAGAGGGTGTTGAATTTCCTGCACTCAACTCCCACAGTCTATCCAAGAACTGCCTAACCACAGTGCTTTCCTAGGGAAAAAAATGCTCTTAAATGCGCTCATTTTCAGCATGGTAGAAATGTTTCTTATCCCTGATAGGGAGGAATGGGATTTTCCAGAAAGTTCTGAGACAAAGAACTTCTGATCTAGGCTCTCCCTTGACCTCATCCCTCTCCCCAGACAGCACCCTGTGACCTGCTTGTCTCCTTTCCTGGTTGTGCTGGAGGTTAGAGAGACATTAAATGAGCTAAAGGGGCAGAGGGGGAAGAGGTATCCATTTGGGAATAAAGAAAGGGCAGGCATGTAACCCAACTCAGCAGTGACGGGGTTAGTCTGACCTTGCCCCACTTTTGGATGGGAAATTGTCATCTCAAACCAGGTATTTATTACTCAACACAGATGTTTGCAATGACTTATGAGCCACCACTGCTGCTCTTTTACACAAACCCTGTTGGGCCAGGCACTGCACTAGCGCAGAGCAACAAGCTGTTCCTGCCCTGAAGAGCTCTCAGACTCACAAGGTAATTACATCTCTTTGTCCATTAATTTCCTCTCCCAGATTTAAAGTGCAATGACAAATAAATGATTTTAAGTAACCTCTTGAGATAGATGTGCTGCCAGCAGGCCCTGACCTGCCTGGGTAATGGAGGGCTGGGAGATTCACAGATTTGGAAAGCTGCAGTGTGGCTTTGCTAAAATGACACAGATTAAGATATTGTAGAGATTATTTTCCAAAAACGTGGTGGTCAAGGGCTTAATGACTTAAATTGTGGTCAAATGTCTCCTTGTTATCAATCATCCATTGCCAGTTAAACTGCATTAATGAAAGTCTCTTGATAAAAGCTGCCTTATCACCCGGAACTGAGATACCCAGCCTAATGAGCTCCAGCAAGGCTGGAGGAAATGCTCCTTTCAGCAGCCGAGGAGATGAGGTGTCTCTTTCCTGAATTAGGCTGAGTCAAATTGATGGTCAGGCCCTCGAGAAAGAAGCAGTTTCTTTCACCTTTTGTGTTAAAGGACTGCTTTATCCAGGTGTCAGAAAGGATTCTGGCTGTCTTGCAGGAGTTTGGAGTCCAAGCAAACACACCTTGCTGGCCATTTGCAATGGCTGGGGCTGCAGGCAGTGTCACTGCACCCTGGGGGGACGGCACAGCACTTCCCTCTGCCATAACCACTTACTTCCTTGGAGAAAATGGGCTGAAAATAGTGTTTAACATCGGTGATGACAATTCTTCCAGATTTATTACCTGTTTTTTGTTCCCTGCTTGGCTGCCTGCTCCCCTTCCATCTGCCAGCCCTGTAATCCACCTCCTCTTATCTCAGCACAGTTCTCTCCACCTCTTGCTCATTTTCATTTTATTGCTTAGCTAATCTCATCCTCTTGCTTTTCCTGACACTGCTCCCTCCTCCCCATCTGTGGAGATTAAATCACTGCTCCTTTTGTCTGATGCCACTCAACATTCCCCCACTTCACTCAGGCTTTGGGAAGCTTCCAGGCACTTTTGCTGTTGTTGCACACATCCGTTTTCCTGGCACAAAAAGGCCCAGCAGCATCTGATGGGAGCGTTAGCGAGTCCTCGTTTCAACCAGTTCTCAGAGATGTCCTGAATCTGAAATGGAGCCGAGCTCAGCCTGCCCAGTGCAGCAGAGCCAGGTGTGTGTCTGGAGCACCAGGACCGTCAGCAGGATGCTCAGGGCAGCTCCTGCAGTGGTGACAGAGCCTGGCACCTGAACATTAGCCCAGAAAAATCTAGACCAAAGGCATGGGCTAGGAAATCTCCAAGCTCTCAAAATGTGAAGTTTTGGAAATGGTTTCTCATCTTGTTGGTGATGTATCAGTGTAGTCAACCATCTTCCCTATTTACAGTCTGTCAGTGTTCATGGCCTCAGCAGTTTTATTCTAAATACTGATGAGAGTTTCTGAGGGTTTTGGGTCAAGCTTGAAGCAGTCTCTCTGTTCCAGGGTGTTAAATGCACCCTGGTTTGGGGTCCCATGGGGGGACACTGGATATTCATGCCACGTGTTTCTGGCACCCTTCCACCTTCCCGCACTGCTGGAGACTTTTAGCAGTGCTTCCTCCACCTGAGTGACTGTGCAAGGCCACTGACTGCAGTGCTGCTCATGTGGGCTCAGAACTGGGACCAGCAGAGCCTTTAACTCCCTGGCAAGCCCCAGACTACTTCAAACGGTGTTTCAGGGACCACATTCCCTGACAGGACTCCTCACAGCTGCCACTTGCTGTTCCTCCCTGCTGTGAGCACCCCAGTCTGTCTGCTACCAGAACAAGTCCTAAAGTCTTGATTCAAGTAATCCCACTCCATATACATGGGAGATGGTCCCCTTAGCAAGGACTGCTGCTGTTTGGCCCTAATCATTGAGTTTAGATGTTCATTGTTATTCTGTTTGGGTTATATCCCTTGCCTTAATCTGAACTTGCAATACCAACCATGGTGCGTTTGCTGTATCTCCCCTCACTACCTTTATCTGCCAGCATGTTTTAAATTCGTTTAAAGAGTATGAGAGCTAAAAAGAAAAAAAACCAGGCAGCTTCAGATGAAAGCCAGTGGCATGCCTTTAAAAATAGAGCAGCAGCCCTGCGCGAGGTGCCGAGCAAGTGGGTGCACGGGCGGGGAGCTGCAGAGGTTCTGTTTAAACAGAAGGTAAATAAGTGGCTCAGGGAGCTGCAGTTCATCTTGTTCCCTTACGTGTTGCCCAGATAATGCAGCAGATCTTCAGGCAGGCTGGTTCTAAAAATGGACACAGCTCTTGGGTTTCACTGGGTGACGCTCAGGCTGTCCGGCCGTCTCGGGTGAAGCCTCCGTGGGAGCAGCGTGAGGGCACGCCAGGGAAATGGCATTTGGTGCCTCAAAACCAGCAGCAGTGCTCAGCTCTTGGCACTTTTTGCAGTGAAGATTGTGTGACTTTATACTGTGGTGCCTAATGCAAAAGTTGCTGCCTGTAAATCCCTGGGGTCAGGCAGTGTTTTGTTAGAATTCCCTTTCCTGCTGTGGTTGACCTGTGAAAACAGCAATCATCTGACAGTGACAGCAGCACTTAATTAGTAATGCAGGATTAAAAAGGGCTGTCCAGTGAGTAATTTCACAGGAGCAGAGTTTAGGATTGAAGCTACTTTAATATAACAATTATCTTGAAAGCCTCCTTGGCATTTTAATGGTGTTTTTCTTTGGTCTAAATATATATGAGAAGTTGAGAGGATGTTTAAATCTGAGCAGGGTATAAAAGGGACCAAGAGAAAGACTGAAAGGTCTTGTTCAAACTCCACGCAGCTGTGTGAGCCACTAGCTTCCCTAGGACAGGGCATCATCCCCAGGAGCTGCACCTTTCACCATTCCTCTCACTGCTCCAGGATGAGCATTAGTATCTTTACCTCCCTTTTCATACTCCTCTCTCCAGCATAGTTGAGCTCAGCTCAGCTGTGCAAAGCACAAGTATTTGTTACCATTCGGTGGCTGCAGCAGTGGCCAACCAGCCCTTCACTGCTCCCAAGGAAACTGTGTTTGGATTGAGCATATGTTGCTCACTGGAATGGAGAATTCTCCATTTTTTTTCTAAATGAGTTTTCTCAGGCTGTCCCTGTTCAGCAAATTCAGGAGAGAAAGGGCAGCAGTGCCCCTTGGCCAGACCATGGCAAGCACTTCTGTTCTCCTACAGGAGAAGGCAGAGTGCAGCCTTCCCCATGGCAATAGAGTGATCCTCTCTTGGGTGAATTGTTGCTTACAAGGTTAATTAGCTGTAGAAAATGAGCTAGAGTACTTGGGAGTAATGAATCATAATGAGTTGTTATATTTGAGGAGTGACGAATTAAATTCATGCATGTTTTGGACTACTTGTTTTAGTCAGAATGGAAAATAGTGCTATGCTTTCTTCTGCTGTTCTGCTTTTGTGTCGAGACGTCAGGAGATAAATCAATACGGCCAGACTTTGTAAAGTCTGGCAATGCTTGACTGCACAGTGTTTCATCTCTCTCCCGGGTCCTTGAGCTGGGCTAGGAGCAAGAGCTCCTCTGGAATCAATACTTTTGCCTCCACCTTCAACAAGAGGGATTTTGATCCATTACTGAGAAAACATGAAGCTTCTCCTAAGCTAAAAGAGAAAAAACCACCTGTTTTGTCCTAATACCATGAGTGGTAATGCCCTCCTGCAGCTCTGACTGAGGTGCAGCACCCTCATCTAGGGAAGTACATTAAATTATAGTTCCACTTCCCACACCAAGGTGAGTCGAGGAACCTGTTGGTAGCAAGATTCATGAGATCCTTCAGCTCCTGCTGTGCCCAGAAGAATCTCTGGAGTTTTTCTGTGGAATTAGACCCAGCAACATAGCAAGCTAAGGAGCAGACAGGCATTGTAACCCCTGAAATACCTGGAAAGTCAGGATAAGCAAGCTGCTCCTACCTGGAAGGTAGCTGCTGGAATCTCAATGTAAGATGAAGGACACTGTGAAAAAGAGGATTTTGATGAGAAGAATTTGCTCTTAGTCCCCTTCAAGAATCATAACATGTCCTTGGGTGAGCTGGAGCCTGGCACGAGCTGCTGTGCTTGATTTGGGTTTTTTGGTGTGGTACCAAGGTTCAGCTGGTTCAAGGCTGGGGGAGCTGTGAGCAGTGGGAAGATTTGAATTCACAACCTTCCTTTTAAATAGATCAGTGGCTCCAGGAGGGCAAGTGGGATTGCTGCAGTGATTAAGTTCTTTGCTGGATTGATGCCTCTGGAAGTGTTTGGAGAGATTTGACAAATCTTTCTGTCTGTGGAAGGTTCCCATGGCTTTAGCTGTTTGTCACCACTGGGAGATCTTTCTCCTTCACAGAACAAAGAGCACTTCAGGGTTCAAAGAGAGGAGGTACCAACTGGCATTTAGTATTGCTACTAATTATATGTCAAAACTTAATATAAGTTAGGACCAAATTAGTGCATTTCTCCAGATGTTTTCACAGTTGCCCTGTCTGCAGCCCCGTGGGTTATGTTCTGAGTTTTTAAGCACTCATTTTGGTCCTTCTCATCTCCACTGACGTGGTTGGTCCTGGCATGGTCAGGTGCAAACTCCCACTTACTCAATGCTGTGAAATCATCACTGACATGAAGTGGAAAATTCTCCTTGGGGTGCAGAGCTCTTTCAGGAGGCAGCCAGTGGGGTGATTGCTTATAGACCTGGCCCTGTGCTTGGAGATGTGGACTTATATGCAATATCTGTGAAAGCAGCTATTCTTGCTCTTGCCAAGCTGCTCTGAAGACCCATACAATGATGTGAATTGTAAGCCACAAGCTGGCTCTTATCTTCAAATTGTTTTTCTCTGACAGTTTTAAGAAGAGCTCAGCATGTTCTCAGTAGGAGCTGATAGATGCTGAGCACTTCTGAAATCCTGCCAACTTCATTTAGGTTCCTAAACGGGAACTGAGTGCTTTTGAACATATGATCCTAAGGGTGCATTTCATAGCTCTACAGCTCTGTCCATATCATTTTTTTCCTCTCTCCCCGTCCCCAGAATGCTCTGGGCAGCAGCAACACCACCAGGAGCACCAGGCTAGTCAGGGCTTGAGTGATGTCTCAGTTAAGGTGTCAGCTCAACCCACACTGAGCAGAATTAAGTGACAGCAGTTAAAAGGTGCCTGTCTGCATCCTGTCTGCAGTAAGGTCCCCATCATCCCTACCAGCAGTATGGATATATTTGAGATAGCTGTGGTGGATTTTATATATGTATATGAAATCAATAATCTAGTGCAAATTCTACCTTGTTTCTCAGAGTATTTCATTCCATGTTTCAGGGCATGTACACTGTGCTTGACAATGTTCTGACTCTCAATTTCAGGATTCACATTTTCTCCTAAGCAGGTTCTTGGGGCAGATATGATGAATATTTTGCAGTGCTCATGGGGCAGAGGAGGAGGGCAGACAGGCCTTTATCTGAAGCTTTTCCAGCAGAGTTAGTGCATGGACAGCATCTGTTTTGGTGCTGTGAGGCTGACATCCTCTCCCTGCAGACTTGGCAGCGAGCAGAAGGACCACATGTCAAAAAATCTGGGGGGCCCAAGCGCTGTGGACAAAAGTATGGCAAAGAATTTAAACATCAGTGAGTGGAGTGATGCTGGAGGGCTGGCGGGGAGCGATTAGCACAGTGCTCTGGAATGTGGCGTTTCAATAGCGCTCCAGAAGGCTCTGCAGCCCCATTGACTTCTGCAGCGTCAGGACAGAGCCCCAGAGCTCCGGCTTTTGCCGGGGAACGGGAACGTGCAGGGCCGGGTGTGCAGCAACCGCAGAGCTCCCCGCTCTGCTCACCCCCCTCGCCCTGCCATGGGGGGATTCCTTTTCTCCACAGGAATCAGGTGCACGCAAGGTGCGCTGCCAGAGCCCCCCGACAGTCTGCAGCAGTGTCAGCTCTTTGCTTGCCCTGGGCCAATGCACTAAAAGCCACCTACAGCCGTGATCCAGCTGCTGCCAGCTGTGCAGTGGGGTGGGGTTTGCGTGTTTTTCTCACGTGTGTTAGCGTGGGATTTGGGTGGGTTTTTTCCACTGGTTTTGGTCTCTTTGGGAATTCACCCAGCGGGACTAAGCATGTGTCTGTGGTCGCATTCAGTTGTTTCATTTTGGTTTTTTTATATTTTCTTTTCCCCCTGGTTCAGATTTCTAGGTATATAAATCAAATTGTGGAATGAATTAAAATAAAGCTGGGTGGAAGGCCTGGCTGATGTGAACACATACATTTTTAGTTGAGGTGGGAGAAGAACCCATTCATTCAAGCCCTCATCTAGGGCAGGGAATTCCCTGGCTTTTGTCTAAATATGGCATGCGAGAGCGCAGCACAGGCAATGCAATGCTTCACTGAGTATTGTTTAAAAGGGAGCTTGGCACTGGCCAGCAAGTAGGATTCTTGTGAAAACATGGCACAAGGAGTTGTTTGACAGATTCTGACATAGCAAAGTCTTTACAAGAGGCAAAAAAAAAAAAAAAAAAAAAAAAAAAAAAAAAAAGGAAAAGAGAGAAACTGCAGAGTGCACAAAGCCAAAAGCATTTTGTCTGCCTAGGAAGATGGCAGAATAGAAGGTGCTTTGCACTGAGTCATACCCTTCATGCTCTGTGGGTCTGATCCTATCAGTGATCCATGGCACTGAGTTAAAAATCCACTCCTAAATGATTGCCTCTCTCATCCAGGAGAGGCGATGAAGAAGAGTAAGAGCTGGGAAGAGACTGGCATGGCTTGAACCCACTGGCCAGAGTCTCTGTCCCAGATTTGCCGAGTTGGATGGACCTGTTCTTTGCCATCCCATGTTCCACCCTGAAGGCAGTGGCATTTCACCAGCAGATCTTTGGATGCAGCACTCAGTCCCAAGCAATCCTGTGGTCTGTGTAGGTGTCCCCTTTTTGCAAAACTTATGCTGAGTTGTGGCTTTGAACACCTATTGCAGCAGCAGTCCCTGCCTGGAAGGAAGCCCTCCTCCCGCTGCCCCTGCTGCATCTGGAGGCATTGTGAGAACCTTGGAGCACAAAGGCCTTTGGACATCTCAGCAATGGAGAATTTTGTCTCCAAAATTCCTGGTCTATTTTTGAAATGTGGCCATTATGTGAGAGAAAATTTATCTGGAACTCAGCACTTCTGGAGGTCGCAGATGAGGACACATCACTCAGTGATTCTACTACTGAACAGTGTGTGTAGCTCATACAGAGGAGGACTTGGCTCAGCCTACCCTAAATTTGCCTTCAGTGCAACATCCACGCTTGATCATAGCTGGAGCTTCCTCTCATCAAAGGTAAGTCACTCTTCCTCTGGTTGGTTGTCTGGATGGTGTCTTGCAAAGCAAACTGGAATGATAGGAGTAGTCTGTAATTAGCACATACCCTCAGGCAGTTTTGTTGTTCCTGAAATGCAGGGCCTGAATTGTTCTGCTGCAATGGGATTGGTTTGGTGAGTGCTTTAACTGCTCTGCATTTGTACTTGTGTTAGTGAAAGCTGTTCCCTAGGACTGGTCTGCTATGGGTCAGAAATCAGGAGTCCAGATCCACTCCTGTGGGCATCTTCCAGTGAAACCAAAGGTTAATCCATCACATGTGTTGCCCTTGAGATGCACTCCATGGCAAAGCAACAAAGCCCAGGAGTTTCTGTGTCATCTTAGCAAAGCTCGAGGGAGAGTGAAGGCACGGGATCACTCCCCACCCTTTTTGAGCATTTCAGTTGATGTTTTTAATTGTAGTGGAGCTGCTGCAAATATTTCAGAAAGCAAATATTTGGTGTCCCCATCCAGCAGAAAATAAGTAGAAGAACCAACCACCTGCCACTCACTTGGTCACCTCTACAAAACCAGGCTGGGGCTGAGGATCAATAGCAACGACACGGAACTTTTGTGGTGAGTTCTCTTTGAACAAGAGCTGTGCTGGGAGAGCAAACAACACCTGGAGGAGCTGGGCATGGGCTGAAAGGGAGCAGGGATGGTGGGCAGAGGCTGTTTGTGCTCCAGGGTGGGGCTCTGGCACAGGCAGGAGGAGGAGGAGGAGGAGAATGCCTCCATCAGCCCCTGGTAATGCGGGAGAAGAGCAGGCAAGCTCCCACCTTGCCCTGCCCTGGCTGGATGGGCAGCGGCTCCTCTGTGCCTGCCAGGATGAAAGCCCCGGAGTGGAACTGCCCCCAGCCCCTCCAGCTCTTGGCTGGGGTGGGGTCACACCGAGGACAAATCCCAGGGTTGTCACTGGGCACTGGGAAATCGCTGATCTGGCGAAGGCAGCAGATCCGTCACCACTCACACCTCTGCCCAAGCTGAATTCCCTGAGGAAACCAGTGTCCCTGTGCCCTAACTGGGAAGCAGGAGGATGGCATGTTACCCACTCTGGCTGGGCCCAAATACCCAATGTCCAAGTGATCTGCATTTGGGTGCTGGGGTTTTTTCTTAATCTCTTTTTTTTTTGTTGTTCTTAGCCTTCTAAAAACAAACTTCAGATTCGTCAGCTGGAAGTGATCTCATCGCGTTACAGATTTGCTTTCCTGGGAAACTAAACTCTTCTGGTGTAATGATGGGAAAGTCTCACCTTCCCTTTTTCTATATTCCTTTAACCAAGGTTCTGTTGAAATTAGCTTGGCAGGCCAACAGCTCAGAAGCAAAGACACAAAAGAAAAACCTTTGTTACTATTAGGTTTTTTATTCTATTTATTTTCTTACCCATCTCATGATTTTGGGGAGATGGCAAGTGATTTTTGAATATTTATTGACACATATCCAAATCTGTAGAGAAGGATACATTTTACTAATACAGTAGTCTGTTTGTCTCACTGCCAGCAAAAAAAATAGAGGCAAACCCCAACAATTAATTATTGCACTGTGTTTTGTAGTTTTCTTTGAGTTGCAACACTGTCTGCTCACTCCTACTGTTTTTTCTGCCTCTTACAAATTCTTTGCACAAGTGGAAGCCCAACTCAGCTAACCCAGTGCAGTATCACTGTACTCAAGTGAGGATGGGCTTGGCTCCTCTTCAAAGGGAGCTTTTATCGAGTGTTTAGTGTGATGTGACAAAGCAGGGAAGTGTGCCACGGGATGTGGTGCTTCCAAATCCCCTCCTTCTACCTTGATTAAACTTGAGGGCAATTACCCTTGCCAGGGTGATGAGCACTGCCAATGTGCATCTTGTTTACTGCTGTGCTCAGTTTTTTACATTGTTTTCCCATTTTGCACTGGGACAAAACTCTTCTGCTTTATGCCCTGGATAAAATCCATTTAAAATACCAAGTTTCTCATATTTTGCCACAGGAACCATGGGATTCAGAACACTGTGTTTCAGGCTGGCACACTTTCTCACAAGTGCAAAGTGATGCCTGGGCCCCAGGAGATCTTCAAGGTCTCACTGTCAGTGCAGGGAAGCTTTGGATGGGGCCAGTAGAAACTAAAAAGATTTATTCTGGGACTATTTTATTGTGCTTGGAACAAGCATTTACTGTCTGGTGTGAGTGGGCTTTAGATGCTGCTGTAAATTCCAGCTGAAAATTTCACAGCATTTGCCATTCTGTTTTGCCCTATTTTATTTTCCATGTTTCATTTGCATTTCTAGATTCTGCTTTATTCTGATTTCTGATAAATTTAGGTCATTGAATCAAAGTCTTATTTAAAAAAAAAAAAGAACAAAACAACCACATCATATTTGGGCAAAAAATATTTGGGAAAACATTTTTATTTTACCAATTTCCCAGTTGCCTATAGCAGTCACTCTAAAAACGGATGCATCTAACTAGTGTTACTTGAAAAGATCCTATTTCTTTTTTCTCTCTGCTTTTTTTTTTTTTTCTTTCTTCACAAGAACCAGGCCAGATTTCAGAGAAACTTTAACAAGAAAAACGCACATCAGCACCCTGAGATATTTCCATGTTTGGCTTTGAATCTGTCAGTTTTATGTGGAGAAAAAAAAATAGGTTGTGAATTTACTAGTTCAGAGATTTTGTAGTTTGCTGGTTTTGCCTCGCAGGCTGGGCAGAATGTAGTGAGGACAGGAGCTGGTCATTCCTGCCTCTGCCCTGTGTTTCACCCATCACTTTGTGCCCTGGCAGCCTGCTGGCTTCCTCCTCTTTTCTCTGGATAATCTTCTTCCCTCTTTTTTTTTTGACTAAAATGACATGAAAGCCCGTTTCAGTTGGTTATGGTACAGTGCTGAACTCTTCTTTGCCGAGGACGCGCTGGTTGCCTCTGAAGCCATCACTGGACAATGGTGGGACAGCAGACTCAGCTCCTTGTTGCACTTGGCTCTGTGCTGTGATTCCAGGACCAGCATGGGATTCTACTTGGCACGTTCCTGGGAGGGGTGGCCCCGCAGGCAGAGCCAGGGCAAGGCTCCCACAAGCTGTTCCCATTCCTGCTCAGCACGGATGCAGCAGCCCACCTGTTCTCCGCTGTGCTGGAATATCAGCCGGAGCCTTGGCTCTCTTGTTTCAGGCTGCAAGGGGTGATTTTTAATCCCTCTATTCAGAGAGTTTCGAGGAACAGGAGGAGAAGCATACGGCATATGCTCACCTCGGCTCCCAGGAGGTGTGGGGGAGTGCTCCAGCAGCTGCTGAGGTGATCCTTGTCCTTCTGGCCACAGCCACGTCCGAGAGGGGGGCTCAAGGTGCCTGGGCATCACCCCATGAGCAGGTGAGCTCCACAAGCAGGTGGTGTCCCTTCCTCCCCTCTGCAGCCAACAGGGGCATGGACAAGGGCATGGCAGGGCAGAGTGGCTGGAGGAGGGACTCCATCCTCTCCTGGTTTTCCTTCAGTTGGATCAGCTCCGCAGCAGGGCTGGGAGCACTTCAAAGGCACAGGCTCTCCCTCCACAGTCACAGTATAATTTTGGGGTATGGTGTCTTGGGTGTTTGGAAGTTTGTTGGATTAAGGACTCACGTTTGACCAAAGCATGTCTCTTGTGAGATCTGGATGCAGCTCTGGCCTCAAAGCACACGAGATATCTACAGCACTAGAGCGGTGGGAGCAGGCTGAGTGCTGAGCCACTGGGACCTGCCTCCTGGATCCTGCACCTCCCCCTGTCTGCCCGTGTCACCAAACCCCGAGCACATCCATCCTTGATGTCCTGTCACTGCTCATTGCCTGACCCTCATGCTGACCCAGCTGCAGCCAACAGGAGCAGTGTCGATGGCGTTACTGGCACCTCCTCTTCTCCCTTCCCTTGTTCCCTCCTGTGTCCCTCCTGCCCACCCTGCTCTCGCTGCTTTGCCTGCTCTGGGCACCATCTGCTGGGTTTGGGGCTGTCTCATCTCACCAACTGTCGTTTGTCCTGGCTGTGGGGGAAACGTGCTCACGTTTTGCATCAAAGGACCCCTCAACCCCTCTCTTTGTGGACCAGCCGGGCTGTCGGAGAGGAGCCAAGCAGTTGGCACTCAGTAAGCAACGAGCATTAATAAAAGCATTACAGTGAGGTTAGAGCCTCATTAAAGTACTGCTAACGAACCGTCTGCCTTCCAGAAGTACGAAATTTTAGCTAACACTTCCTCCTTCTAATTTTATGTATATTTAAATCTTTCTGGGCAGGCAATATTCATTTCTCCAGGCTGCTACAGCATAAACAAAGCCCATTTCAGAGGAGCTGCTCTGGAAGTGCCTTTGGGTGCTGTCTCCAATGCTGCAGCCTCATTAGACACAGGGCAGAACCTCTGGGCAGACCCTCTGTGTGGCCATGGCAGTGTCCTGGAGCTCACTGGACACAAAGCCCAGCGTTCCGGGGTGCACAGCAGCACTGGGGGCTGTGGGATGAAGGCAGGCTCTGGACACACCACCGCCCCTGGTCCCAGCCCTGCCACTGCTGCTGGCACCCTTTGCCAGGTGTGTTTTGCGGGGATAGAGATCCCACAGCTCATCTGCGGGAGCTGCAGTGCCCCGAGGTCCGCAAGCAGCACCTGAGCTTTGCTGGTGGACATCGCTGGGCTGGGGGCTGGCACTGATGCGTCTTGGCCAAGTGTCCCCCGGGAGGCAGCAGGGATTGGTACAGGAGGGGGTTTGCTCTGGGTGCCCCTCCAGCCTCCTCAGCACCCTCAGGGCTGGCTGCAGGTGCTGCTCCTGGCTCCCCACGCTCCCCCCGGGCTGCGGCAGACACCCGACTGCCCGCGGAGCCCATTGTAAAGCAAATTAATTCTCCCGTGCGCCGGGGAATAGCTGTGCTTTCGGAAAGGCTTGGCAGCGGCAGTGGGGAAAGCAGCTGCTCCGAGGCTCGCAGCCCCTTTTTATTTCATTTGCCTGGTTTTAGCAGCATGCGAGGGGCACGGGAGCAGCAGCGCAGCCGGACACGCGGCCACGGGGGCATCTCGCTGGCCGGAATGCTGAGGTGGGAGAGCTCAGAGCTTCTCCTCCTGGGCCTCCTCCTGTCACCTCGGACAGCTTGCTATTCTCCTGCTCGCTTTGGAGCAAACCCAGTGGTTTCCCTGTCAAAGGAGAGCGTTTGATGGATTAATCTATTTATTTTGCCTTACAGGGTAAATTGGTGTTTTTGACAGTAAATGCCATTTTCTTGAATGGAAATGGACAGTCCAAATGGCTTCTGCTAGGTTTAGCAGCCTGTTTGGAGGGTCTGCCCTGGGGAGAGGGGTGTCATGAGAGTAAACTCGGGGTTACACTGCTGCTTTATGTGTTGCAGAGACTCAGAGCTCGATGCAGCTGCAGGTTCGTGCTAGGGATGTTCCCCCACTGCTTCCCGAATCTTGTGGGTTAGAGGGGCTGCACGGGCAATCTTGGGAGTCCTGCTTGGGGCTGGCAGTGTCTCAGGCTGGGGAATGACCACAGCCTGGGGGAGTTCTTGTCTCACTGCAAAATTTCCTCTTCATTTCAGGCATTACGACACAGATTTTCCTCTTGCGAAGGCCCCGGCTCTGCAGACAGGCACTACCCTCACTGCAGGAAAATTAGTAGGATGGCTTGGGGCAAAGGTAAAACTAAAGTACATCAGTAAATGTTTGCAGGATCAGGACCTTATTCAGGCATAAATCAGGTAGCTCCAGCCAACAATAGAATTACCTAAGTATAAAATCCCATGTAAGCTAGTAAGATCAGCTCCAAACCTGCTATGAATTTGCTTTTTGTTTCCATGCCAAGAATATATCACTTCTAACTGCTGCAATCAGGGCTGGTCCTTTCAGGTTTTTTAAGTGCTTTTGGGCACGTTTATTTCCCGTCCCCAGAGCCTGACCCTCCTTCCCTGGGGCATGTCCCAGCCTGCTTTGCCCACAATAAATTGGCGCTATCAGAGAATATATTTTTTTTGTTTCCTGGCCGTTTTTGTTACTGCATTCGGTAAACAAAGGGACAGCAGTGACGATCCAAACCCACTCTTTTTTATTTGCCTGGGAACAGAGTCAACTATTTGTTGGTCTTTTGTTGCTGTTTTTGTTCTCTTTTCAGCCAGTGACTGTTGAAACGGCCACTGGTACCTGCGGGGAGCATGTCCTGGTGCTGCAGGATTTGTCACCTGGTGGCACTGGGTCAGCGAGGGGACAGTGAGGAGGACAAGGAGCTGCTGGTGGAAGGTGCCAGGTCAAACCAAGGGTTCAGGGCACAGTGGTCCCTTCTGTCCCTCCCAAACAATATGAGAACAGCCTGCAGCGTTTTCCTGGGGGTTGTAGGTGCCTCAGTTTCCCCAGCTCTCAGTGCACTGTTTGGAGATGGTGCCCCACGACGAGACGTCTGGTGGTGCTTGTGCCTGGTTGACCTGGGATGAGACTGGTTCTTGGGAATGAGCTTCTCAAAACACCTGGGAGAAGGAAGCTGGAGGCTCTTTCAGCCTGAGGGAAAACTTCTCCTGGCCTCTGCAGCCCTGGGGCCTGTGCAGCAGTGAAGGCAGCTCAGGCAGCTCCCAGGCTGGTCTTTTCCTAGCAGTCACCAGGAGAAACATCCTGGCTCCCACTGCCATCCCCGCCTGTCCCTCCAACCCACAACAGGGCTCTCCAAAAATCCAGGGAGAGCTTCCCCTTCCCTGTTCCACTGGGACAGACACAGCAGTCCCTGGGACAGCACCGTGAGAAACAGCAATGCATTTTCCATGCTTTGGGCACTGGCGTGGGCTGGGGACACCCTGGTGCCATCAGAGCCATTTGTCACCCCTGGACACTCTGGAACAGGGTGGGGGGAGCTGCTCTGCTGCCTCTGCCAGGCACAACTCTTGTGCTGCAAACCAAATCCTGCAGAGGAACATCCCCGGGAGCCATATGGTGTCTCTGAGGCTTTGATGGAGTCGAGCAGAACTCAAAGCAGCCAAGCAGGTTGGACTGTGACCCGTGGTGAGCCCAGGGGACCTGTCCTGCCCTGCTCAGGGCTGCCAGCCTGGGCATTAAGAACTGTGTTGGTGTCTCCTGCCAGTGCCCAGTGGAGCTGCTGAGATTGGGGGTTTGCATGTAAAGGAGGATGGTTTTGTGGGGAAGTGATGCAAGTGGAGAGAGCAGCATCTCAGGCTGATGTTTGAAACATCCCTCAGACAGCAGGTGGGTCAGGGGAGCCTGGGGACACACAGGGTTTGCTCAGCCTGTGCCAGGAAAGCCGTGATTCCAACCCCTTCTCAGGGCTGAGAGCAGCACCATAAACCACCATGGATTGCTGGAGAGGCCTGCCCTGAGCTCTGCTCCTTCAGCAGGGATAACAGTCCTGCAGCACACAGAAGGAGGGATACACATGGCTGTAGCCTGCTAGGGTCCACTAAAACAAGTCCCAAACCCACGGAGGCAAGAAAAATTACTCAGGAGAATTTCTCTGGGATTTTGCCTCGTACCTCACTTTGTACTGCTCTGAGTTTGCTGTGGAAAGACACAGCCCAGGCTGGTTGAACCTCAAACCTTATATTAAGCATTTGCTGCCTGGTCTCCAGGAGCTGTGAGCAGCATCTCCCCCACTGGGAAGCACAGGCTGGAGGAGGGATGTGTGCCCTCCACTTGGAGCTGTGGGGGCTGCAGTGACTCACTGATATCAGGGGGCTGCCCAGAAAGAACCTGTGGATGTTTAATGTTGCAAAGGCTTCTGGAGGTTTGCTCTATAAATGCAATTACGTTAAAAAAAGCCAGATTTCAGAGTTTACTCTAGAAGAAAAAGGGAGGGATGATTGTTTCTGACTGGTCATGGATTAATTTTTAAATTGTGTACCCACAATGTGTTGTCATGCCAAAAAAAATCTAACCCTTACAAAAAACTCATTTCAAAATGAGTAACTGCAACATTTTTTCATTGTGTAAGAAGGCTGTAGCAGGACTGCTGGGACTTCCCTTCTCCCCAGAATGACATTCTTATATCATTATTCTTATTCTGATATAATTAATGGGGCATTTGGACTCTGATAGCATTTGCTTCCATCCAGTTTCTCATGAAAACCCTCCTGATGCCTCTCAGAGCTTCACAAAGGTATGTAAGCTTTACTCCCCCTCTTTCTCCCTCCCAGAAGGAGAATGGGAACTGGAAAATTCCTCCAGTTTCTTGGCAGGGAGGCTGAGGTGATGTGGTTCTGCACAAAGCAGGTCTGGCCATGGACTCTGGCAGCAGTTTTATCTTCTTGCTGGGCTGGAAATCATGACTTCAGCCATTGCAGCAGGTGTTCTCTGGAACACTCGGCGAGGAAATTGGTTTAAAGAGCAATAGCATAATTTATCCATCTGAACTAGCAAAGTGTTAATCTGTCTCAGGGGTGAAACAAAAATCCTGTGAAACTTGCAGGGCTTTGCTTGGTTTTTCTGCACCCAAGCAGGCTCTCAGAGCTGAGTCTTGTGCTTGTCCATCACTGCCTGGAGAATGCCCAGCACAGAGAGGCCATTTCTGCTGATAATGGGAAAGTCAGTGTTTGGTCCTGCTGTCAACAGGTTTTAGCTTGGAGAGAAACCTCCACTAATCAGCTGCTTTGTGGCATTTTTACAGCAAGATAAAACATGCCTGGAATTATTTGTTGGTCACCAAGCAAATGTTTTACTGGTGAAATGTTCCAGAAGCTGTTTAGAGTCTTGACTGACAAAAGTGCCAAAAACTTACAACCCTCTCCATGCCCTCCCCTCCCCAGATTCAGGGCTGAGATGGGAGATGGAGATGATGGAGGTGATGGAGGGAATGGAGATGTAGATAAAGAAGGAAATGGAGCCACCTCGTGCAAGAGTTGCAGGGGTCACCAGGGGCTGAAGTGTGGGGAGAAGCTCATTTGTTATGCAAATGTCAGCTTGAGCCTGGCGTAGACAGTGGAAAGCTCGAATTATTTTAAGCAGAGGACAAAAGTTGTCTCCATCCCCCTATCATCTTGGATCCTTGAAAAAACAAAACAAAACAGAAACCTCTCTGTGAACCATCTGACAATGATCAGCACTTGGCTTTTCTGGCAAGAGCAGGGTGTGCACAGGCGCATGGAAATAGAACAATTAAGGGAAAAAAACGGTATTGGAAGCAGTCGGGCTTCAAGTCATGTTGTCTTGATGGCAGCACGAAGTGATCATCCTCCAGCCTTATCTCCATGAGCCTGCCGGGGACAGCAGAGCTGCAGGGCTGGGGGCTCTCCCTGGCTGACACACTGAGGTGCTTCTTTGCTGCCTACCCTGTTGAGGGCTGCAGATCAGCCCGGGCTCTCTGGGCAAGGAGAGGAGCAGGGATGGCTGTTTTGGATGCAGGAAGCCCTTTCAGGCCAACAGTTCGAGCTGGGAGGCTGGCCCATGCTGGGGAGGCACCCGTGCATGGCAGCGACCTTCCTGCGCTGGCCAGCGGCTGCAGCTCCCCGGCCACCGCCCGCAGCTTTGCATGAGCAGATGTGCATTTCGTGCTGCTAAGAAAATCCTGCCAGTATTTACATAGCGTCCAGGGGCACCAAGGGCACAAAGCTGAGCCTTTCCCACGTGGGCAATGATGCCACGCTGCCCTTTCCATGGGGAAAGCCAAACCTGTGCCATGTGTTCTGGCAGCGCAGGCTGGGTAAGGCAGTGGTGCTGCCTGTACTCTGCCCACAGTGGCAAAAAGCTGTTTTCCAGACAGGTTAGATCCCTCCAGAGTGGTTTTCCCCTGAGCTGACCTCTCCCTAGGCCTCAGCATCCTTGAGCTCCCTGAGAAGGCCCAGTGAGCCACTGCACTCTGGTGTGCAGAGGGCTGGTTGAAGCTGGGAATGAATCTGTTTTTTAAAAGGGGCTTCAGACAAGCCCTTGATCTGCACTGGAAAGATCCCCACTGGTTCTGCAGCCCTGTGGTCAAATGGGGGTGCAGCTTCTCTGCCTCACTGGGTGGCTGCTGGGCGCTGGCACAATCAGCCCCTGCTGAGGGAACCTCCCTTTCTCCATGCAGCACATGTCACACAGGGTCACTTCCAATGCTTCCTGCATGGGGTTTCCTCACAGCTCTGTCCCAAACACACCAGGGCTATGAGCTGTGCTGCATTGCTGCTCCCCAAGGCACGTGGGTCCCTAGGGCTTTGCTGGTGTCTCTGAGGGAGGGCAGTGAGGCCATGGAGGCTGGGGAAATCCCTTAACAAGTCTAAACAACCCCCCAAAAGTCCTGTCCAGCCTGCAGAGTTGAGTTCGAGTCGATGTGGGCTCTGCTGGCTCCAAAGCTAAGGGTCTCTGGCACCCCAGGATCCCTTTGGCACAGGTGACATCCCTGTGAGCTTGGGACTCGCTCATCCCCAGCCTGGCTCTGTTCTGTGGCACACAGGGGAACCAGAGGCACTTGGCCATTCTGTGAGGCACTGGCCTCACACGTGTACCATGTGTGGTAAGGAGGGGAAGAGCCACTGGGCTGGTGGGTTCTTGGTGGCATGCCACTGTCCCCCACCATGTCTGCACCAGGAGGTGGGAGAAAAATGCTTGTTCTAGGGCCATGACCTAATTGGAGTGAGCTCATCTGCTTTTACTACTCCTATCATGAATAAAAGAGTTAGTATCGTGAATAAAGGAAGGAGCCTGGTGTGCCATAACAGCCTGTGCCGTGACTGGCTGGGACTGGAGGTGACATTGAGCCGGGGAGGTTTGTGAGCCCCTCCCAGGCACAGGGCAGAGAAAATGGAATGATTTTCCTTGGCATGGCCAGGAGATGCTGGCAGGACTTCCCTAGTATCCCCAACGTGTCTCTGCAGAGCCACCTGCCCCCAGCCAGGTGTGAGCCAGGTGCAGAGGAAGGAGCTGGGGCTTGTGGTACAGTAACACCTGGACCATGTTTTCCCCTCTGTACAAAATGCTTCATTTCCTTAGAGCCATGTCAGCACTGCAAAGGCTCCACTGTGATTTTCCAACACTTAAAAGCAGTGGCTCTCATGGGCATTTTTGAAGTTGTTTGAAAAAAAATCTGTGTGGGCATTACAGTGTTTGTTTTCTCTGATGACTATTTTTAATCTTGTTTTTCATTAAAAAAAATCAAGATAGATATGAATTGAAGCTGCGCCTTTAACCATGACGTGATATTTGCTGCCCAAAGCTAAACACAAAATAAGGGAGAGTTGGAGCATGTGCCTAAAAGCTGGGAAAGGCTAAAGCTTTGAATGCCACTCGCTTGGCAGCACTGTGAGAGCCCAGGGACCACAGCCAGGACACCGTGCTGGCCAGCTGGCACCAGAGGGGTTAAAGAAGTGGGTTCCTGCAAGGAAAGAGCTGGAAGTGGGCTTTCCAGGAGGAGATGCTGGCACCCCGGTCTTCCCCTTGGCACCCAGCCTGAGAGAGCCACCAGAGCACCCCTGAAAGGCACAGGGCAGCCCTGGGCAGCACCAGGAGTGACAAAGGCAGCAAGGGGATGGTTCCCTTCTATGCCCCGCTGGTTTCCAGCGCTGGAGAGGAGCTGAGCAGGGAGCTGCACCCTCCCCCAGCTCTCTGGCCCGTCGCTGGGGCTCTCTGCTTTTGTTCCCGTGCTGGGGGCTTGGCCAAGTGGTGTTTGGCTGGAGCCAAAGGCTCCAAGAGGCCAAGGGCACGGTGCTCCCTGGAGCAAGCCAAGGATGGGATGGGGGCCCTGCAGCGGGGCCTGTGGGAGTGGGGGCACCCTGAAAGCAGAGGCAGAGCCTGCCCCACAGTGCTGGCAGTGCCATGTCACACTCAGTGCGGTGTCACACTCAGTCCCATGCTGCCTGGAGACCACGATGCTCCAGGACAGGAGCAGCTCTGCACATCCTGCTTTGCATTTCAGGAGCCCAGCCTTCCTGCAGGGATGTTCCTGGCTGAAGCCAGGGACAGAGGACAGCAACATGTGGGAAATGTGGTGGCACAGACCCTGACGAATGTCATGGTGAGCTATTTTAAGATTTTATCTCTCTAGCCTCTGACAAAAATGTGCTGTGGAGCAGAGCTTATCATGTGCAATTTGGCACACGGGGCCAGTGAGGGGGCAGTGGAGCTGATCCCTGGAGCTGGGGGCAGGTGACACGGAGCCAGTGCAGCAGCAGCAGTGGGTGTGTGCCACAGGAGATGGGCATGCACAGGGTCTGACCCAGCCAGCAAAACCCAGGTATCTGAGCCAAAGTCCCAGCCTCCCAGCCCAGGTCTGAATCAGGGGACTGCCAGCTTTGCTGTGCTCCTGGCTTCCTGGTGTGACCCAGAGCATGAGGATGGACCTCAGCTGGGACCTTCCCTACCTCCAGTTTCTAAACTTTGGTTCTTCCTACAGGGTTGATTGATCAGATGAATGATGTAGTCCCCTTTCCCCATGGCTGTGCCCCAGGAGCTCAAGGCATCAAGAGCAGAGGAGGTGAGTGGGCCAGGCTGTGAGCCCTGGGGTTGCCACCACCACCAGGTCCTTCTGGCTCCCCTGGGGAGGCCGAGGGGTGCTGGGCTGGGCTGGGCCACTGCAGACAAACCCTGCGAGGTGAGGAGGTGCAGCTCTGCAAACGCTCAAACCGACAGCAGCACCCTGCACTGCTGGGAGCTGGGGGCTCTGCGAGTTATCACCCTGGCCCTTTTGGCTGCTGGGGCTGGAGATTAGGGAGCTGCTCCTTATCAGCCCCCGGTCCTGCCCTTGTGGGGCTCCGCTTTCAGTCTTACTCACTGGAGAAATGAGTAAGCCTGTTGTAAGCACTGTGCTGGGACCTGTGGGGCAGCGGGCTCGGGCTGTGCTCGGTGGGTTGGGGTGGGGGTTTTTAAAGCATCTCTGCACAGTGACCTGCAGCAGCCAGGACACGCTGCAGACACCCACCAGAGCTGGGGCTGTGCTGCAGCTCAGGGCCCTGCACATCCAGAGCTCACCGTGTCTGATGAGGATGGGAAGAGTTAATTCTGTGTGTGTGCCAAGGATGAGAGGGGAAATCCAAGGTCCTCACATGCCCACAATCTCCAGTGCCTCACTTGCACAGACACCCCCACGCCTGCCCCCAAACCCATTGCCTGTGCACAAAGCTCTCGGCCTGGCCTCTGAGCTTGGGGCCAGCTCCTGTGGGTGTGTATCCATCCATCCATCCATCCATCCATCCATCCATCCATCCATCCATCC
>NW_024580668.1:3006379-3026663 GCF_017639235.1 Corvus kubaryi | reverse complement strand
TCCATCCATCCATCCATCCATCCATCCATCCATCCATCCATCCATCCGTCCGTCCATCCATCCAAGCAGGCCTCAGCCCCCGCCTCCTCCGGGATCTCTACAGAGACACCATTTCTAGCAGTTTATTCGACAGCTACAAGAAAATATCCCTGCACTCTCCAGCTCCACAAGGCACGTGACCCAGACAGTGCCAATGGAATAAACATTTGGATTTAATTTATTATCTTTCCTGCAGGCTCTGTCTCAGCTGGTGGCTGCAGAGGGGCTGGGGCTGCTCCCTGCCTGTGGGATAGGGGCTGGGGCAGCCTGGCAGCCTCTACCCAACTCCATGGGATATTTTTATTTTTTTTCCATTCAAGCCTTTGCAGAGTTCCTGGCAGGACTGGTGCTTTCATCCAGATTGCAGATGCCCAAAATATCTGTATTCTGGGCTGAGCAGACTAGGCTGAAGTGCCCATGGTTGGCTGATTGAAGAGGACAGAGGGGAATGCAAAGAGACAGACAGACAGACAGACAGGAAAAGCACCTGAGTACGTATGGCAGCAGTGGGCAAGAGGATAGGGGATGCCCCCAGCTGCTGCCCCATCTCCAGGCATGGCTCTCACATCAGTGAGATATTTTTACTGTTTATCATCAGGGATATTTTTACTGTTTTTCCCAGTCTGATGAAGCCTGAGCTCAGTCCAGGACATGGTTTTGCCCCAGATTAGCTTGTGCTACCAGCCATTAAATTTGGTTGCATTGCTGTTATGTTATGCTTCTTATTTTAAATTATCTTCCAAACTGGGGTTCACCTGGCATCTTCAGAAAGCCAGGATTTGTGAAATAATAGTTAAAATGCCAGTTGAAATAAGGCATTTTTATGTATTCTTTCACATACACACACAAATACACACAGCTACTGATAAAAAACATGTGTTTGTTCATACATCCATGTTTCTAATCAGATTTATAATGTATATAATATAAATGTTTTTCTACATGTAAAATTCATTGGAAACAGGAAACCAAATTAGTTTACCTTACTAAAGTGCCGTGAAATAAAGAGCAGTGTACACGGTTGAAAAGAAGGTAGGATGTGGTTTTTGGAGGGCTTTTCTTCCCCCGAGGGCTTGTTCTACCATGTTTATGTCTAAAACCTGCTAATTTTAAAGCCAGCTCACAGGAGACTAATGGCATGACTTACTTATTTCATTTCACTTTCATTTTGCAGAGCTCAGGGTTTGTTTAAGGTGCTCACATGTCAGCAGCTCATGCGAACACACCAGCGGATGCTACAGGAGACCACAAATGGCCGTGGGTGTCTGCACACACTGACCCCTCCGTTTATCCATGAACAGGAGCCACTCCAGTGAGCTGAGTCTGATTTTAAAAGATCTTTTGAGTGTTAAACATGTAATAAGATGCTCAGTGCTATTTTCAAACCAAGACATGTTCCTGGCTGATTTACAAAAGACCACAGTCTCCAGTTTTATGCGGGCACATGCTTTTAAAAATCGGCTTCTGGGATTTTGGGTGCTCATCAATTCATCCTCTGACAAGCCTCCGTCTCTGACCTTTCCATTACCAACTTTTCCATCTCCAACTGCTTCATCAGCCTCCTGAGCATGGGCACACAGCTAATAAATCTGAGCCTTTAATTGCCCTCCCACACTGTGTGGCCTTATCTGAGCCATCATTCCTGTCGCTGTGCCTTGTCACATCTCTCTGCTTCCAGGTTTGTGCTGCTGGAGTCAGCAAAAGGATAAAACAACAGTTATTTGGGTTTGGGTTTAGGTACAAATCCCTGCAGTAACACACTCCGTGGTGGCATAGCCCCACATGACGTGTCTGACATGGCTGAGTTGGCCCTGCCAGGGGGGAGGTACAAACCCTCTGCTTCTATCTCATGCAAGGTCCCATTTTTTGATTCTTTATTCAGCTGAAACTATGCAAAAATTTGTGGAGGGGGGAAAAAACCCACAAACCCACCATAAATTCCCTTTCTAAAGACATCAGTAAGGACAGAGGGTGCTGCTGGCCCGGAGTGCTGATGCTGTGACCGCTGAAGCTCGAGAAGCCTCAGGTCCCAAGAACACCCAACGCCTCTGGTACCCAAGGGAGATTTATTTATTCCCCCACAATTTATCCCCCTGTCAGGAAGTTTCCCGCAGCCCTCCAGGAGAGTGGGTGCAGCAGTATCAGCAGCCACAGGTCTATCAGGCTGAGCAGAAGCTTTTCCAGGAACTATCTAGTGAAACACATGACCGTGCCCGGCCGAAGGGCGATACGTGACAGGCATTCACCGGGTTCCCGGCCAGGCAGTTGACTTTGTTATTCAAACTATTTTAGTGATGGTTTTTAATCCCAGGCTTAAGTTTTTCTTTTTCTGTTTTTTTCTTTTTTTTTCTGCCTTTCTTTTTTTACTCTCTGAACAAGGGAATCTCTACGCTGGCAGGATTCAGAGAGGCACAAAGGAGGGAAAAACAAGTTTCAGCCAGAAGAGAGGGGGAAAAAAAAGGATGCTGTTAGCATTCCCTCTATGTGAGGGGGTAAAAACATTTTGCTGTCAACTCTGTTTTAAAGGGTAAGTGCCAACAGCAGCCCAGTTACTATGCAAATAAATCCTATGCTTAGCCTTTCCCTCTCAGTGCTAAGTTTTGGTGCTGGGGCTCGTTAGCCAGGGAAGCTGGGCTGTGGGGGTTGGCAGAGCCCCCCATGTCCCCAGTGCCCTCATCCTCCTCCTGGGGATGGCCACTGGCTGGGGGTGCCACTGCAAAGCTCTGGACCTTGGCAGGAACCCATGGGTGTCCCCAGATAACGTGGGACAGTGGGGGGAGCGCTGCAGAGGTGAGGGCTGGGTACCCCTGCTCCTTATCAAGAGCAGATTCAGGCAGCAGCTGGCAGCAGAGCCCTTGGCTGTGGCTCTGTGACAGGGGACACCCCACGGACAGGCAGTGCCTGGAAAGGGCAGAAATCTCACCCGAGCCATCCCCCTTCATGGCAGGCAAGTGGGGAGGGTCTGGCAGCAGCCACCTGGGGTACAGGGCTATCTCTTGCTTGCTGCTGCCGGGTGGGAAGGGAGGTGATGCCAGGACATGATGCCAGATTCTGGCTGGGCTCGTCCAGGTGATGACCAGCACTCCAGCACTGGTATTTATGGTGACGCTTCTGCATGACAGCACAGGGGCTGCCCATGCTCCAGCCCACACAAGCCAAAACTCCCCCTGACAGCCCCAGTGTGATGGTTTCCCATAAAAAAGATTTGAATTTGTCATGCAAATGACTGGGCATGTGGGCACAGCTGTGAGAGGTGGCCTGGGCCAGGTCAGCTGCCAGCATGGCCACAGGGATGTGTCCAGGACAAGGTCTGGCCCCTCAAAGCTGGTTCTAGTCCTGGAACCTGCCAAGCAGATGCCAGGTGCTGCCAGGGCTGCCCTGCCAAAACCACCCAGCCCTTGCTGCTCCTCCCAATCCCTGAAGATTTTAAAACAAGCACTGTGACCCCCCCTGCTCGTCCCCTCCCTTGGCTTCTGTCGGGCTGCAGCAGAGCTGAGCTGCCCAGGATGAGCTTCCTTCGTGCTGGAACAACATTAGGAGGTGGAAGAGGATGCTCCATCAAGCAATGCACTAAAAACAAAATAAAATGATACTTTCAAGCAATTTCAAAGTGATTTAAGCTCTTGCCCTGTGCCACCCTGATCAGTCAGGAGCCAGGCAGCCACTGCCTCTCACGCACACCCCACTGCTCATACTCTGCAGTTTATCCCTTGTCCTGCTAACACAGCAACCCTTTGAGCTCTTCCCACTTTCCCAGCCTAGCACGGGACAAGGAAGTGCTTGGGCTCCTTTTCGGAGGCTCCCAGCAGCACCTGGCAGAGCAGCCCCGAAGGAGGACGGCAGAGTTCATCATTCTGCCCGCCCTCCCGCAATTTCACAGCCGCGTTTTCGCAAACAGGAAGGCGGCAGGTTGGGCTGTTGTTTTGATGTGGCTGTTTCTCGAAATGAGCCCGGAGCAAAACTGAGCAGGATCCAGGATTGGCACTCGGCAGCGCGGGGTGCTGGGAGTGCCGCCTGCACCCTCGCTTCCCAGCAGTTTGGCCACCTTTCAGGAAATCAGACAGCTAAATGGAAAATCATCACTCTTTTCACTTCAGGGCGCACTGCACACATGGGTTTTTTCAAAAACAAATCGATTTTCAGCAGCCTTGTTGTCCCCATTGAGCAGGGGAGATGTGGGCCCCCAGCAAAGACAAAAGCCCAGTTCAGCAGTGCCAGGCACCCCTGCCTGGGGACGGGCACCTCAATGCTGCTGGGCTGGGGCCAAGTGCTCCCCAGCAGCTCCCAGCACCTCCATCCAAAAATCCTCCCCTCCCTTCTCCTCAGAAGGACTCCTGACAGGGAGAAAGAAGAACTGCTGAATAATCTCCAGCCCTGATAGCACTTCAAAGGCAGGGCTCGGGCCAGGCTGCGCTCCCGCCAGCGCCGTGCTGGATGCGGTGCTTGGCTCTTACTCCTTTGGCAGCCCCACACGTATCCAGAAAGTAATTACTTAAAAAGGAAATAAATGTCACCCACATGGTTGTAAGCAAAACCCCGGGCAGGATGAACAGAGCCCCACCAGGATCTGCATTCTCACGCAACACAAGCAAGGCAAGAGCGAGTTGTTTCCATTCATCAAGATAGGCTGTTTACTCTGAGGCCTGCTGGTGACATTAGACATGCCCACCGTGGGCATTTAAGTTCCCCAGGGCAGCCACAGTGCTGAACTGCCTCTGCTTTCATCCTATGGCATCCTCTTCCCCCAGAATGGCTTTAGGCATCACCACCTGGAACAGCAGCAGATGCTGGTGCCAAAAACACGGCCCTTCCTGGCACCAGGCCTGCCGTGACCTTTATAGAGATGAACCAGATAACTGGCATGATCAAACAGAGTAATTTTATTTACTTTTACAAATTGATTCTTAAGTTTGTAACTGTCAAAATCTGAACACCAAACTTCTAAAGCAAGTTGGTTGGGAAAAGTCAAATGCAGCAGCAGAGCGGCGAAGGAGGCTCAGGGGTGTGAGCAACCTGCCAGAATCTCTCTGCTGCTGGCACCTGCCTAGCTCTGCTGGATCCGAGACACCCCCAGCAAATCCCCTTAACCCAGCCAGGGCTCTGGCAGACCACTCACTTTCAGATGGATTCAATTTTAGAAAAATAACCCCCAACTTATTCTAAGCAAATACCAGAAGGAAAGTGATGGCCTGAGAACTCTGGGATGAGATCCCATCTGCCCCACTGGAGCTGCACCAGGATGGCAGCACCTCCCACTCTCTGCTCCACACAGCATGAGGAAGCACTTGGTACAAGCCCAGAGAGTTCTGTGAGCTCAGAAACCCTCAGGTGCCTCGGGACACGCAGAGCAAGGGCAGCACGTGGGACACGCTGCAGGATGGCAGCAGGAGCTCTTCCCAGGGGACACGCTCCCAGCCCACCCCAGCACACTCAAGGGTGAAGTCCAGCATGGCCAGACCAGGTGGGTTGGGAAATACTCCCTAAGGCACTGCAGCCAAGCAAACATGGTACCAATACAGCATCGAATAATTTTAAAAGTTAAAATAGTTTATTGCTGTCTTTGTAGAAATGCACTTAACTTACATCGCCTGTTCTCTTCCTTTATTTGGCTGTTGGATTACAGGCATAAAAAGGTTACATTTACCCATTTGTTCAGTGACATAACACCTTTTTCTCTATTGCTCCACTCCTGATATTCTCCTAAACCTTGCTGGCCAACAGCCCCAAATCTCTTTTACATAAATACTGTAAATGTCTCCATAGGTTGCAGCATTGTAACAAAAGATCTACCAAAGTAGACAAAATGTTCAGTATTCTTGGTTGGTTTTTTGCATTTAAAAATATACCTAAATTTGAGATAATCTTAACAGAGTAACAATTACAATAAGAAAATAGTACAGTGCGTTGACTAAAGGAATATTCTGCTCTCCTTCAAGCCAATATTCCCTTTTGCATGTTGAAGTGATTCAGCAATTACTTAAGAACTTTTACCTACATACAATAATTTAGTAAAATGAGAATTAAACAAGGCAGATACTTACTACTATTCTTCTGTCTGCAATTCACAGCTCATGCGAATAAAATCGCAATAAATATTAAAAAATAGTTTTTCTTTCGCTTTTTTTTTTTCTGTAAGGCATCTCTGAGTATTACAAAGTTTTTGTACAACCAAAAAATAAGATTGCTTTTTTTCCATGTTCTCCGAGTACCTCTGTACCTCACCAGTAAATAAGAGGATTGTAGGCTGGATGAGGAAGGAAGGGCTGACGGGGCAGGGGGCGGAAAGAAGACCACAGGTGATGGAAGCAGACCGCGATGTGTGCAAGAATCTGTAGTTTTCCTGTGAAACATTTCAGCCGCTTTTAGAACATCTTCAAGACAGTATCTGTCCAGATTGAAGGAACAAAAAAAAAAAAAAAAAAACAAAAACAAAAAGGAAAAAAAAACTTACCAGAAGTCCACTTTCATAAGCACAGTCAGACTGCAAGGATTCGGGTTCGCCCTCAACACTATAAATAGCTTAGGTATCGATATGCACCTACATAAGGGGGATAAAGGGACGGGGTGATTTTTTTGTTTCTTTGTTTCTTTTATTGTTTTTTTGTTGTTTTGTTGTCCTAGTCGCATCCTTGCACGGTAAGGGATTGTCCTGGGAGGCCGAGCGGGCCCTCACTGCATGCGGTCGGGCTGCAGCTGCTGGGGCTGGTACTGCACAAAGGCGGTGGCGGGCGCCGCGGGGTTGCTGGCGGTGAGGGGCGGCTGCACCGTGCCCGTGTAGCCGTATCCCACGAAGCCGGCGGCGGGGGAGGCAGCGTAGGGGTACTGGTCGTAGGCAGCTGTGGTGTACTGGGAATAGGCTTGGCTGGCGGCGGTGTAGTCGATGTAGGGAGACGTGATGGACTGCACGGGGGTGGGGATCACCACGCTGGGCTGGATGATGGCTTGGGGGTAAACATAGTGAGGCGTGAGTCTGTGGAGGCAAAGGGAGAAAGTCAGTGAGGGGCTGGGCTTCCCCCCGGCCTGCACATCCCCTCTTCCCCCCAGAATTCACGTGCATCAGCCACGGAAATGGTGCTGCCCAGCAGTGCTGCCCTCGAGCGAGGGGTGCTCCCTGGGGTGGGGATGAAAAGCAAACACTCCTAGACCCAGAGTGGGAAAAGTGCAAGGTGAAGCAAGGATGGCAACTAATACACACACCCTGGTCCCCATGGCACGGATCTCCCACTATCCAGGCCGCTGGTCCCCAAAATAACCTCCTGGAAGGCCATGGCAGCCCCTGGCTCACCTAATTTCCTTGGCCCCCACACACCCTGCCTGTCCCTGCCAGCCCTTCTGCCTCCTGTATTCTCCACATCCCACCATCCAAACCTGGGTGGAGGGTCCTGAGGATGCACAGCCCCTGTTGGGGGCCTCCTGGCACCAGGGACAACGTGTCACTCTCCACTGTCCCACCAGGAATGAGCACTGTCCCTGGGCACAGCCCTGGGCCTGCCAGCTTGCCAGGTGCTATCAGTTACTACACACTTACACCATGTTTCCACAACACTGGATGTTTAGGGAATGCTACAGGGTGTTTGTTGTAAAACATGAGATGTTAATGCTGCTTTCTTCCCCCCAGTAGCTGGCAGGGCAGTGACACTCCTGTGTCCATGAGCTGTCACATCTGCCCCTGGCATCTCCACTGCCCTTTCCACAAGGGTCCAGAAGAGCTGCTTCTCCCAGGTTTGCCCCTGCCCTGAGGTAGCTGTGCTGCTGAGAGGAACTGAACAATGTCACAGTCAATTAAAGTCCTTAGATGGAAAGATCCTCGAGGTGATTAATGCAGGAGTGCCCACTAATTTGCTAGGAACTGCTAATGAGGAGGAAAGGCGGGGGGAAAAAAGCATCAAAATGAAAGGGCTGTATTTTCCAAAGGGCCTACGTCAAGTCAGGCCCCAAGCAAGGGCAAAAAACTGTGCAAACCTGAAGGTTTAGGTACATCCATACAAACTGCCATGGGCCAGAAAAAAATAGGGAATTGCACATGGCCTGGGGAGTACGACAGGGTGACACATCTGAGGCTTGTTTAAGAAACAGGGTTATTAAATACCAGCAAATGGCACAGTACCAGTGGAAGATCAGAACCACACGCATCAGAAAGGGCACCCTGAGGAGAAGGTCTCTTTGGCCACTGCTTGCTGAACCACATAAGGCCACAGAATGAAGCAAAGCCATCCCCTGAAAGCTTCTGCCACCCGCTCTCCAAACCCAGCTCATTCTGGCAAATAAAAATAACCCCAAGGCAAAACTCTGCAGGAAGATTATGCAGATTCAAATATTTTGGGGATTTTTGTGTGGATGTGTGTGACAGCACATTTTCAAACACAGCCACTTTTAAAAGCCTCCCACAGGCTCTTCACAAGGCACCGGGCTGTACATGGCTACCCTCATTCCACCTGAGCATCCTAAATCTCAGCCACCACCTGCAGCATGCTGGGGTCCACCTGGGGCTGGTCCCACCTACCCAGCACTTACAGGGCTGTTCCCACTTGCTTTACAACCAGCACTGGATGGTTTAATCTGCTCTTCTGGCAGGAGAAAGGCTTCTCACAAACAAGTGCTCATCTGAACCGAGTTTTCTCTCCTTTTCCCACTCCCATATGCAGTTTGGTTTTGCTTGAGACAATTTGCATGACAAGAGAATGACTGCTCTCCTCTCCCCACACAGCAACACTGTCTCTGAAATCAGGGTCCTTCCATATGCCCAGGGCAGCAGGGAGGATGGATGATGGTGAGCAGAACCTCAACTTTTGACTCAGTGCAAGACCTTCTCCTGAGGCCACAGACACCCCTGGACAGCAAGAGGGACCTCACAGCCTTTCAGTCCATAAACACACCATACCCAGCATCACCCTGTGGGTAACAAGAATGAGATGAGGCAGCAGAAATGCATTGAATCCCTTTTTGTTCAGCTCTGATCTAAACTGAGGCCAGCACAGCTGAATCAGAGCTGGAGCTTAGGCACCAGCTCAGCCCAAGGGCACTTCATGTCCACACTCACACCAGGCAGTGGCAGCCGCCTCTTGGAGGAGCAGGGCTCAGTCCCACCCAGAGGCTCCTCACGCCCTTCACTGGGGGATTTTCTCTTTCATTCTGTTTTAAATAACACAGAGGTGCAAATGCTGCTCTCTGGGCCTGCCAGGGCCTGGGAAAAGGCTCTGCAGAGGCACGCCCAGGCTCTTGGGGATGACATGAGCAGACTCTGTCCATGCTTATTGCTCTACCCTGGTAGATCAGCAGCTCAGACAACCTCCTGCATCCCAGACTGGGAATGGATGCTCTGGCTGCTCGTCACTGCTCCCTACACCTCACACCCTGCCCCCAGGCTTCCTGGTACTCCAGGGCCCAGCAAAGTTAAAATCATTCCACAAATGCAACAAAAAATGCACAATCCACTGAAAACCACCCAGCAGCAGGAGCAGAGGAGGGGCCTGCACTTTTCCTGCCCACAGGCAATCCACCTGCGCTCACCAAATGACCAGAACAGTCCGAGAGACTCCCAGCCTGACTCCCACCCTGTTTGAGCAGCTCCTCCATGTCCCTTGCTGCCACCCAACTGCTCTCCAGAGCCGGCAGAGCCCAAGTGGAGGATGTGGTGCCATCAGGGCGAGTGGACATTCCCAGCTCATCCCAAGGAACTCCGCATTGTTGGCTTTGCTTTCACACGTGGAGCGCCTCCACCGCAGCTCCGTGGTGGGCTTGGACACAGCAAATCTGCAACATCCTGCACTACATTTTTCCCTTAGCAAGGAGAAATTCCAGCTCTTCAGTGCTACTTGGAATAAAAAGCACCATTAGCTTGGAAGACAGAAAGTACTCCTGTACCCTGCTTCCAGAAATCCATCCCACCAGCCCAGTGCATACACAAGCACACAACACACACCACAGTTGGTACTGCACTAAAAAATCACACTCAGCAACTCCAGGATCTGCTTCTAAAGGGAATGTAAATGTAAAAGGGAAGGTTCTTTTGGTCTGTGGGATTTCAGTAATTCAGCTAGAAATTTCAGGCAAGATATTGTGCAGTTTGGTCTTCTGAATTAGGTGGACACATGGCAACTCATCGATCAAAACAAAACACACAACCCAAAGTAAGGTCACTCTGATGACTTGCAGCTACAAACAAAACAAACCAGTGCACTAGGATGAAGTTCTCTGCTGGCTACATTCAGCATCCACAGAAAACCTTAAAATAATTCCCCCTCTTCCATTATTTCTGCAGATGATCTTTCAGGAGATAAATTTTAAAAAAGCAAGCTGTTCTAGAGTTCTCCTTCTAGAAAACAGCAAACTCTAATCTGAATTTCTACAGGATGAGTCACATTTGTGTTTTAAGATGCCTTTCCCTTCCTCCCTCCCTGCAGTTTTCCTCCATCCCCCACGATGGGTCCTGCCAGCCAGAAGAGAACTTCATCAAAAACACACACGGTGTGATTATAAAACATCAACCAAGTGATCAGCCGTGGCCACCACACACCAAAGTCATCCTGTGAACAGCAGATGGACGAGATGCTGCTGGCACAACAACAGATCACGGGCAAAGGCCACCCAACACAACGAGCATGGTCAAACCTAAGCCTAGAGGCGGCGGTGGCACAGGAGGGACAGCAGGAGGGACAGCAGGGACTTGGCAGGGCCGTCGTGGTGCCAGCCCATGCTCCTGACCACGTGGCACCACGCCACGCTGCCCCGGCAGCCAGAATTGAAACAGAACAAAAGAGATGGTTACAGAGCCACTGGCAGAGGGGACGCAGGCTCTGTCCTGCTTTGGCTGCGGGACAGAACAAAAGGGGCCCTGTTTTGGTGCAGGCCTGGGTGGAGATGTTCAAACATGTCAGGGAAAGAGTAGGGAGAGCAAGCTTGGCTCCAGGCAGATGAAAAAGTCCATTTCAAAACCTGCCATCGCCCAGGTCTCCCCACCACAGCAGCAGGGCAGGGCTGGCTGGGGGGCAGCCAGGAAGAAGGGACAAGTCAGGTGGAAATGTGTCCCACACCTCTTCCCAAACACCGAGGAAGAAGAACGAGCTCTCATCAGCAGCTCTCTCCAGCAATGCTCATCTCAGAGACACTTCATATGTTTGACTATTTTGTATCAGATTTACACCTAAAATGTGCTTTAGCTGCACTTTCTCAGCTCTCTGCCCTCCTGCAGGACTTCCTACACACGAGCCATGGGCTGCTCCTGCGAGCTGCACGAGTTTGGGAGAGCAACAAGGTGGGAGTTCCTGACCCCCTTGATCTCTGCCAGCCCTGCTGGGAGCTGGTTTTGTCAGTTCTGAAGAGGTGGAGACAGCTGCACCCCTCTGTCAGGAGGGACACGGCATCACACAAACATTTGGGAAACAAGGAGGGGCACAGGGCTCTTGGCAAGCCTCACAGAGATCAGCACACAAACGCCACCACCCCGACCAGCCTTTTATTCCTTGAAGAATAAAAGAAACAGAGACCTTTGTGTCTGCCAGTGAAGGCACAAATTCTGGCATTTGACCCCAGGAATTTGGCCTCCATTTTCACTAGAGCTGACCCATTAGCTGCCACAGGGACACCCACACTGCCACAGCACGTGATGGCAGGCGGTGCTGGGGGTGCTGCAGGAGCAGCTGAGCACAGCCCCTGGTGATGTGACACCTCCAACCACTGCCTGCAGGGCAGACCCAAAGGTGCACTTTGAAGTGGGCTCCTGAGTTGAAAGCTGCTCTGGGAAGCACACCCCACACTTGCACTGGCAGTGCCACGGCACCACCGCAGAGCTGGAGATGCATCCTGGTGTCACTCACACTCCAAGGAATCGCTCCTCAGGGACACTCCCAAGCCAGCAAGCACTCACCTCGAGGAGACACTCTTAGCAAACGTGTGTAGAGTACAGGCAGGGTTGGCCACAGGTATCATACGGGCCCCAGCCACGATGACAGGCTGTAGAAATGTGAGAAATTCAGGTGCTGTTCTCAATCCAGACATGAGGAGGAGGCTGGAGTATGGCCAGGGGGTCCCTGCCTGCCCACAAGGACTCACTCCAGGAGGGGATCACAGTTTATCCACCAAGACTTTGGTGCAGATCTTGGTTGTGCCCCAACCCCTCCACAGTCCCTCACCATTCACTGACAGGGCTGGGCTTCAACCACGACATGACAAACCTCCAACTCCTGAAATGTCCCTACTAAAGCTGATTTAAAGCACTGAAATGTCAACAGCTTCTGCCTCATCAGCCAGCTATCCCAGCCAGCTCAAAGTCACACAAGGATGAACTCCGCAGCTCCATGGGATTTATCCTCACCTGCTGCAATACGACACAAACACAAAATAGCAAAGCAATCAACACAATTTCTGCTCCTCTCTGTCTGTCTTCTCCTCATCCTCTGTCCCTCTGAGAAGATTTACACAGCAGCCTGTGCAAACAGGTACAGGACTGAGTTTCCTGCTTCCCTGCTGGGAGCAGATGTCACCACACCAGTGGCAATCACCAAGGCATGACATGCCACAACACTGTCCCAGACCGCAGTCAGTGGGGAAAAACCAGACAGAAATAAAAAAGAGGCAGCAGACCAAAGGTGGGAATACATCTCACAAAGATCTAATCCTTTTCCTCAGCTCAACCAGGAGTCTGAGATCAACATGCTGAGCTCCACCATGAGTTATAGCCAGGCTCAATAGCTTTATCCTCTGCATCTTGCTTCCCCCACACCCAAAGGAAGAAGGAAAAAAAAAAAAAACACCATGATCCCAAACAAAGGCATGCTGGGCCAGACCAAAAATAGTTTTGGAGAAGCAGGCTGAAAAACACTCAGGTAGCAGGAGATAGTATCTGCCTGAAACAAGAGCCATCTGGCACCAAGGAAAAAGCCACATGGAAGTTTATCCGCAACTAGTCAGCTCTCCAGAGAAGGAAAAACCCCTCCCCTTTCCAGTTATCAGCACAGCCAAACCAGAAACTAACTGACAGAAGAAACAGGGACTGCTTCACTCCAGTGCACGACAGGAACCTGAGTCCTTCAACATCAGTGTGAGGGACCTGGATGGTAGGGAAAACCAGGGTCCCCCCCAACAGATTAACCCAGGAAGCTCCAGAATTCTGTCTTTGAGCTCTGCACTTTTCTTCTGCAATTTAGAGAAGATCAATGGCAGAAACATCTCTAAAGTCTTCTAAGTACCCGACAAGTTTTGGAATCATATACCTTACAGTGACTACTTTCAACTGGTTCCATTTTTAACAGACTTTCTTTTTTTACACATGATCCCTTCCACTGACCCTTAATTAAAACCATCCACCCATTTGCTTTATCAAAACCCCCTTTCTTGGAGAGATGGAGTATTTTGAAGTAGAATGCTTCAGCTATGGAAGAAGCAATGAAATACCTCTTTTTGATAAAAGAAGGCCCACACTGATAAAACAAGTAATTAAGTAATTTCTCAGTCAAGAAAGAAATTCCATTTTAAGAGTTTGTGATCTCTGCTATCAGTGGTGTCTTTGTTGTAGTAGAACATTTAAAACATCTCAATCTAATCCCTCCACACCTTCCTGCAACCTGGAATCATGGGGCATGCCTGGATCCAGCATGGCTTTCCCAGCCTCTGCTCTTTGGCCAGAGCAGCTCAACCCTGACACAGGAGAGCTAAAATGCTCAAAGCTGGTGACAGGGAAATTGCAGGGGACAGCACGACCCCGTTTACAGCACTTGGAGACTGAGAAACAGGAGACTGCGTTTTAACTCCCAGGTCCACGACTTTTCATCTTTTGTGATCATGGAGTATATTTAGCTCTGGTATGTAGCCTGCTCCCATCCGTGGGGAACAAGTTCTTCATAAAAGTCATATTTAGAAGTGACCCGGTGTCCTTGCTACCAAATTATCAGCACAACAACTGTCTGGTTCCCTGGCTGGTGCCCTCAGCGCCGGGGCAGGATGCCCAGGGCTGCATTCATCATTCGAATTACTGGGCATGTGCTTAATACTACGAGCTGGGGCCCATATGCCAGCAGCTGCTCAAAGGAAACATGAGATCAAGCACAAGCTGGGCTGCTCTGGAAATTCAGACATGTGCATCAATCTGCCACATTGGGATTCCGTGGCACCAGCCAGAGCAGCACAGGAGAATTTTGGATCTGCCACTCCCCAGCTCCTGCACCAAGGGGAAAGGACTCAGGTCTCTGCTGCTCAGGAGGCTGCTCTTGTGCTGGGGAGGATGAAGAGAAAATCCACCAGAGGCAATGGAATCACGTGGAGAAGATGGCACAACTCAAGCCATGTGCTGTAAAGACATAGCTAGAGCCAGCTCAGCCTGTCTCTCCATCACACACAAGCCTGTGCCCCAACTGCCCAGGCATGGCTCGGACCCTTCACCCAGAGCCTGTCCCTTGCAACAGGTCTGAGCTTGGCACATCATTCACATGGCCAAGTGTGAGGTCACTGTATCAGACCATGCTTTTATATTGTTTTACAGGCAGAACATGAGCAAATTGTGCCCCAAACCCAAAACAAATGGCACACCAAACCCCTGGGTCTCACACCAGCACTTGCCATCTTGAAGTAGATGTTCAAGAAAATTCTCAAAGCTGTCTGATCTGCTTATAGATACATGTCTGTGCTTAAAACCTACAAATGAAAAAATTAAAAAAGGGATTTCTTTCTGACTGGCAAGCATTTGGTCTGAACAGCAGTCACCATGCATGAGAACCAGCAGCTGAAGCCATTTGGAAAATGGATTTGGACATTTCTTAGGAAATGCCCCCTCTCCTCCCCAAGCTTTCATGTTCCTGGCACAGGATAGCACCAGGTGCCGGGTGCTGCATCCTCATGAGCCTGCTTGGAGTGGGATGGGATCCTGCAGCCTCCAGCTCCGGGTAAGTGGGCAGTGGGAAGCTGGAGCAGGGGGATGCCAGCTGACAGAGGCTGGGCACAGCACGGCCAGCGTACGCCCTTTCATAAGCATAACCACAGAAAAGATGAAAGTTTGTTGCCTTTTATTTTTAACCCAATAGAGAAATTTTAAGGATAAACAGCTGCGAGGGAGGCTGGGCTGACACAAAGAGGGACTTTCTTCACTTCCTAACTGCAGCAGCATCAGTGCATGAAATTTTAAACTCAAAGAGATTTAACTCTTTCTGCTGTTGCTGGAGACCAAATGCGGGCCAGAGGCAGGGGGCCACCAAAACAAGTAACTACACATGGATGGGGTCTCTGGAGCAATGACATCCAATGTGCAGCTATGGAAAGAGCTGGATCCTGCCACAAGAGACAGCTTTATGTTTGCAAGAGCTCAGTCACTTACTCAGTCACTGGTAGATCTCCCACACAGATAGCTCCTTCGCTGAGGCACAGCCACAGGAATGCATCTGCCATATGCTGCCTGTGGCCAGAGCAGCAAGCACAGAGGAGAACCAGGGAATCCCCGCACCCTGCACAGACTCAAACCTGCCTCCAGCTTGAGAGTCCCAGAGGAAAGGACCAAGAGGTGGGACCAAGTAGCTCTGTCACATCACCTGATCACTAAGTGTGGCAGCTGCAGGGACGAACTGGCACTGCCAGGTGCCTCCAAGCAAAGCACAGTCTGCAAGCTCCAGGCTGAGCCCCAGGCCAAATGCTGCTTCCCTAAACTCAGCAGCCGGATCTCCAAGTCCCCCTGACACAGACACATCCTTTGCCTTGCATTACTGTTCAGATCTCTGGTTACAACAAGCTAGAAACTTCTTTTCCAAACAGGATTTACTACTGACTCCGTGCTGTCTGCTGTGCAAGTGCCTCCTCTGCCAGGACAGCAGGAGGAAGGAGAGAGGCTCCTCATGGTTTCTCTTTCTGTTCCGCATAGCCCTGGCAATATTTACGGCTGCATTTGGGTGTCTGGGGCTGGGGGGGGGGAAGCCTTCAGTTTATAAATAATCCTCACTGCTGTTTGGGTAATTTTCATAGTTTCCATTCATTTCAGGTTTCACCAAAACCTGCCTTTTGTGGTTTGATAGCTGGGACACGACTGGCTGCTTGCTCTTTGTTAACTGCCCAGGAGTTAACGGTTGTTCATTCATTCCTGCCCTGCCAAGCCCAGCACACTCACCAAGCACCCTGTGCCCCGTAACAATCATCTTTTGGAAACCACAATGCCAACCCCTGGGCACAAACACTTTGCAGAGACAGGAACTACAGGAGGAAGAGCCAGGCAACATCTCACACCAGGGGCAAAGCAGCCGAGCCACTGGGCTTCCTTTGGGAAAGGTCAGGATGGAGTCTGCATGGCCCAGAGCAAACAGACAACAGCAATTCAGTGACAGACCCTGATAAACTCCTCATCTACCCTCGTATCCCACAGAGGGCCAAGGAAATTGTGGGTTCAAGGGAGTGCAAGAGTGAAGTCTGGCAGGCTCTTAATTTTGTTGGTCTACTGAGGAGACAAAGAAGGAACTGGCAGCCAAGCTCTGTTGCTTGACTGAGCACCTGAGGCTTCACTCAGAAGCCACAGAGCAGCAGCCCCAGTCCTGGTGCTCAGGTAAACACATTCTGCCAAACCCACATTTCCAGTGATTCTGCTGCAGCAATGACTGAATTCAATGAAATTCTTGTTTACTGATGCTTGCAAATAATGATATATAATCCCCTGCCTCCAGCCCTCCATTCTCCTGGTTCCTGTCTCTGGGCAACTGATAAATAATTTATAGTGTTCTCCGCTGTATGTGCTAACTGCAGCTCTGCTGGTTTAATGATGAAACCAATGCCTAAGAACTGCAACAGGAACTGTCTAGATCACAAGGAACATGTAATCAGTCAATCCCACGCTCCTCTGGATGTGAAACCAAAAGCAAAATGTTGAAAAAAAAATGTTTTCCAGAGCTGCAGCTGTGGGGTAGGAAGGGCACCCAGAGAACAGCAGATAATCTGCAAGGTGCTCCTGCCAACACGAGGAGTTTAACGGGCTTCACCATTTCACCCTTCTCTGTTCCCATGCATGGCAGGACTTGCCAGAGGCTGCTTTTATTGGCAACTTCTCTCCTGCACTCCCATGCAAAAATCTCTGGGTTCGCATCTCAAAGGTGCTGCTGCTGCTTTGGGGGCTGTAAAAGCTCTTGCAGCTCCCATGCAAGGAGAGCTATTAAAAAGCAGCATCTTGCCTATGCAGACTAATGTGGCTCTTGCCCCAAAAAAGGGGAGACTCTTCATTTCATGGCAGATGTTCTTCAAGGCTCTCCAGCAGAGCTGTAACCGCTTGCGAAGAGCAGCGTGTTTGAACCGTACACAGCACATGTACACTGGGTGTGCACTATTGTGGCAACACAGCCTCTTACATCCATAAACTCATCGGAATGAGATTATCCAGGCAGTTGGCAACTGCAGCCACAAGGGCAGAGGAATGAAAGTTTTATTGTTAGCAGATTTTTTTTTCTTAAAAAAAAAAAAAAGAAAAAGAAAAAAGAAACAAAACACCCGCAAAAAAATGAGCGGAGAACAGGGAAGGGATGAAGTATTGCTGTTGACAAAGGCCAAAATCCCATCTATTTATATTAGAGTCACACAAAAACCACAGCAGGGCAGTACTCAAAAGCTTTTAAAAATGCACCTACTTTCTTAATGCTCTTAGAAAATAATAATAAAAAACCTTATCAATATTCACTTTCTGAAATGGTGTAAAAAAAGAGCTGCATCAATCATTAAACAGTTAAATGAAGGCAGTATGACAGTCACTATTGTTCTCGTGAAGCACACTTGTCTTTTGCCGAGCAGCTGCCAGATCCTATTAGATGTATAAAAAGAGGACTTTTCTAACCGAGTAGGGATGGTATAAGCTATTGAAAACAGCAGACAAAAGGCCACTTTTGCAGACTATTCAAGCCTTGTATAACATCTGTCCAAAATCAATTTTTGACCTAATGTTACTTTCATTAAGTAACAGACTTTGTTTCCAATGCAATTTGTTTTCTAGGATAAAACTGTATCCTAAGCATTATTACGTGGGAAACAGCACAGAGGAAGCAGAGGATCTTATTTGAGAAACATGAGAACAGAATTTGCTTAATTGTTTTGACACCTTAAGTACTATAATAGAGAAACTATTTTCCATTTATTTGAATTCCTGTGAATTCTTGAAGTTGGCAAAGCAGCGAGCAATGCACTGGGTTTATTATGACTAAGATTTACTGAGGATAAAGAAGGATCTTTGGGAATTACATTAAAGCTGACAAATGCACAAAACTTCTGAAATCTCCACCAGAAATAAAGTACTCTGAACATTAACAACAGCTGTTGAAACTGTCCACTCTTGACGGTGAAGGCTTTTCTCACACATTTTAAATAATGAGGAAGTTGATTTGTGAATTTGATTTCAAACAGACCGTTAGGAAACATTTCCACTTACCCAAAGGGTCTCTGAATGAAGGCTGGATGTAGCTGCTGCACACCTATGGTAAAACCTAAAAAAAAAAGGTTCAGAAAAAAAAGAAATATTAATGAATGGCATCCATTGTACCATTCAACTTGTAACACACAGGCAGAATTACACCACACGTCTTTGCATTTGATCTGCTATGCATGTGAGCAAATTCAGAGCTCCATTTAGAAACAAGTTAAATTTAACATGCATATGTGATATGCACGAGGAGCAGATGGGAATTCATGATGAAAGCCCAGTGTGAACGTGCTGTTATCGAACAGACAATGGGGTATAAAGCCTTATTTTACACACTGGGTACTGTGGTCATTAAACCAAAGGGAGAAATGATGAAGTGGATCTTACTGTTAATTCTCATGTAACAAAGAGGGTAACGGGCAAACGGATCAGCCATGGAAGGAAACAGCTTTAACTCAGTCATATGGGCTTTGGTGAGTAACATTAGTGCAGCAGGGCTGAGTAAGAAGATACAGCAGAGAGGTAACTGGACTGCGTAGCGTCCTCAGCCAACTATCAGAACTATGGGGGACAGATAAAAGCACATCACCAGATCAGATGATTCCAGCCCGAGGAACTTGTTTCCTCATCTTACAAGTTATTCTAATAGAGAGAGATGGGATCTCCTGGATGCCTCACCAGTTTGAATACTCCTTGGTTTCGCTCCCAAATACGCCAGGTTCACATTTGCTTTCCTGCCGTCAATGATGGGGTTTGGGTCTTTGCAAGCTCTTTCAGCAGCAGCTCTGTCTGCCATGGTCACCTGGAATCGAGTACAGCCTTGTTTGTAGCAACAGTGCTTTGTAAACAGTCCAGCAACAGGCACTAAGTGGAGTTTATTTATTGTTCTATTTTGAATCGGGAGCTGAACTCCCTGCGTGCAGCCTCGCTTGCACGGCGAGATGGGAAGGGCTGCTGGGACTCGACGGCAAAGCGGGGGCTCCCCCCGCGCCCGGTTTCCCCGCTGGGCCGGTGCCAGCTGTTTTCCCCTGCCCTTCCACCTCCTCCCCGTGCCTTTTTTAAGAAGCTGGTGGAGCCCTTCCCAAAACCCCCGGCGCAGAGTTCAGGGCAGCTGCGGGCGGGATGCGGGGACCGCGCTGAGCCCCGCACGGATATCGCACGGCGGGAGGGAGGAGGAGGTGCTGAAACGAACGGCACGGCCTCGGCCAACACAGGGGGCTGCTCCCGGGCCCCCAGCCCAGCCTTTGTCCTGACCGAGCCCCTGGTTCTCGCAGCGGGCACAACCTCCCTGGGCCCTGCACCCAGCGCTCCGCGGCAGCGACGGGACGGGCGGCGGCTCCGCAGTGCCCGGCACCGGGGGGTCCGCCCGGCCACAGCGGGGCTTTGTCCGGCCACACCCGGGAGCTCGCCCGGCCACTCCGGGGGACTCGCCAGCCCGGGGCTCCGCTGCCGGCCCCTGTCCCGGCGCACGGGGGGCAGCGGGGGTAGCGCCGGCGCCCGTCTGGGCGCGGAGCGGAGCGGCACTTACAAAGCCGTATCCTCGGGATTTGCCGGTCTGCCGGTCCGTGATCACCACGGCCTCCTCGATGTCCCCGAAGACCTCGAAGTACTTCCTGAGGGAGGAGTCGGTGGTGTGGTAGGGCAGCCCCCCGACGAAGATCTTGGTGAAGGTGGTGTCCTTCTGCACGGTGTGCATGGTGCCGGGAGCGGCCGGCCCCGGCCGGCATCCACCCCGAGCAGAGCCGCGCCCCGCCGAGCCCCCCGCGGCGGCCGAAGGCAGCGGAGCGGCGGCGGGTCCCGGGGCCCTACAGCCGCCTCATGGCCGCGCCCAGAGCCAGAGCGCGGCCCCGCGCCCGCCCGCCGGTGCCGGTGAGAAGCGGC
>NW_024580668.1:2985779-3005979 GCF_017639235.1 Corvus kubaryi | reverse complement strand
GGCCCCGCCCCGCACGGAGCCCCCGCCGCGCCCCGCGGGCTCCCGGGCACACGGGGGGGGGGCCCTGCGGCCGCCCCTCGGGCCGTGCCCCGCACACACTACAAGTCCCGGTGGCTCCCGGGGAGCAAGGGCGGGGGGGGCGAGAGGAGCGCGCCCGCGGGAGCCCGCCAAAGATCCCGCCTGGGCTGCGGCACCCCGGCCCGCTGCTGTTGCACAACCATCGCAACGGCCAGGGCTGGGCTCCTGGCAGGTTCGGGCACGGGGACAAAGCCAGCCCGCGGCCGGCAGCCTTTGTGGCACGCAGGGTGGCAAAGGCGCGGTTGAAGCCCGGGCAGGAGGAAGGGGCGGTGTTGAACCGAATCGCCAAGGGGGAACAGCCGGGGAGGGGGTCAAGGAGTGAACAAAGGTCCAGAGCTGTCTTTCTCAAGCAGGTTCTTAAACGTCCTGCTTCTCTGCTGGGCACCTGGACATGTACCTGTGCAGTCTGTCTCTGGGGACAGGAATGCACCATTCCCATTTCCACTGGTAGTCAGCAATGGGGTTCTCCACCGTCCTCCTTTAGCATTTTGTTCCATCAAAGGACGGGCAACTCCTGCTGTGAAGTGCAAGGCTGTGAAGTGCCACTGCCTTTGACCTGACCTGCAGGTTTCAGCCCTGGCCTGTGATTCAAACCTGGGACAATCGTTACTGCATCACAGCCCCATATTTGCTGCAGGTACCCCTTGGTCCCTGGAAAGCTACTTGGTACTTCAGAACCCACCATTCTGACGGTGGGATGCTTGCAATGCTTTAATTCCTCCTCTCCACTATCAGTTGGAGTTTGAGATGTAGGAGAGGATCCCAAAAATCATTATTCGTTCATAGTTTCCATCACCCAGAATCTCAAGAACTGCCCCTGTACCTTAGGTTTATCATTTCGCAGAGAAAGAGATTTTTTGCAACATGATAAATGCAGAGATAGATTTTAGAAAAAAAAAAAAAGCCAGTGAAGTTCTAAATTACCATCCACTTTGGCTTCTATACAGCAGGTTCAGATTCTGCAGACATTTTTTCTCTTATGGACCCCACAGAGAAAAGCCAGTTATTTCAAGAGAAAGGAATGCATTAATGTCTGCACTCCATAGTTATTCATTAATATTTTTCTTGCACCGCTTCCATAGTTCTGAACACCCTATGCTTCATAAAAGAAAGAGGGGGGAAAAAAAGCCAAGGAAAGCCATTAAGCTTTTCAGTCCTGAAGCACCAGACTTCAAGATTAGGGCACATTTCCTTTGATTACTGTGGAAGAAAGATGGAGCTGGGCCAGCAGCACCCAACATCACTGCAAAATTGACAGCCCCTGCAAAAGGATGGTCCATGCAGCCTTTGTGTTTTGTGCAGCCACCAGCTGTCCCTGCTCCGTCCCAACAGAAAGCCTGGAATACACCTTTGGGGTCAGACTCCAGCCAGGGGCTGGGGCCTCTCCACCCCCGAGTCACCCCTTCTGTCTGCATGACTTCCACCACAAACTGCACATCAGCTGCTTCCTGGGCCGCCCGAGCTAATGACAACCCAGTTGGCATTCAGTCACTGTCCTTTTACAGAGCTTCATTCTGCTCCAAATGATGGCAAAGATTCAAATCATCCAACCAGACTCTGGCACCTCTGCAGGGCAGGCAGGGCTGGCAAAGTTCTCCAAAGAGACCAGCAGCATCTCTGTTCTCGATGCTTATGCTGGTCGGGGGGGAAAATCAGCACAGGATTTCTTCTTCTTCTTCAAACACGATCCCCACATCTCTCAAAGGAGAAATCCCAGCTCCTTTTCTTCCCTCGAGGCAGGAACAGGAGTTCTCCTACAGGCAGAACAGAACAAGAAAGGAGTTGAGGCTAAACCTGTGCTTGGTGAACACCACAAACCCCCCAGTACCGCTGGTGTGGCGGGGGAGGCGGCCTCGGTTCTGCCACATCCTGGAAAGCAGGACAGGAAATGAAATCTCCTGTCTCATGGTGCAGCTATTGCACACACAGGCTGTAATGAGCTGTTACCACAAAAACAGCAGGAAAGGGAAGAGAAAGTGAGTAAGGATAACTTTATGGAAGTTAATTAATTTGCTTTTATTTTTTCTGCCTCGTTCTTGTGAAAAGCACTCATCCTCCTCAAAACACCTACAGGTAAAATCCAGCCATCAAATCAAAGCTGCAGGAGCTTGGCAGAGCCAGTTTGCTGACACCTCCCTGTGCTTTTACTGCATCTCTAGGAGGACCTGAGAAGAGAAGAATATTATTTCAACTTTCTCTGGTCAAAGACAGCTCCTGCAAAGACAGGCATATCTCAAAGTGTGAAGCTGCCTTGGGGAAGGCAGGACATTGCTTAGCACAAATCTGAGAGAAAACTCCAAGCAAGAAGGGGAACACAGATCTGTGCTATTGTAGGGGTGCATTTAGTCCTTTGTAGTTATTAAGGAATAAAACTACACTGGTCCATCAGTGAGGAAGCTGGGAGAAAAGTCATCTTTTGCAGCGGGTGTACAACCATCCATATCCTTAATGTATAGGATTTGTATTGCAAATCCAGAGCATCCTATTCTCATTCAGATTGGGAAGATTAATTTTATGATAATTCAACACAGTTAAGAGAACTCACTGGGGTTTTTTTACTTACATGTTAATATATCCCTTGAGGCTCATACAAAACTGATATGCAAAGGCTCCTTCTGGTGGACTTCAGCCACATTATCCAAGAGGTAGAATGGAGCAGCTGCAATCACCAAACCAAGTGTCCTGGTTCCACTGAAAATCCTAGAGAAGGTGGCACTGCAAGACTGTCCAGGTACGGAGCCATGTAGAAATGGTCCCCTGGATGAAAAACAAATTATGGCAGGAAGTTCTACCTTTGGGAGCACAAGAACAGGACAGAGTTGAGACATCTCAGGTCTGACCTACAAGCCGTTGAAGAACCTGCCTCATTTCTTAGCAAACTGATGGGCTTTATTTTTTAAATGGAGCAGGGCTACTGTGGAGCTCTGACCTTTTTGAGTTCCTGCTGCTGCTTAGCCAAGACTTCATTGCTGTAGGGCAGTGCCCTTGGGTTTTGCCATGGATACCCGCTTATTGCAACAACAGCAGATGAAACATACCCCTTAGAAGCTCCACAGTTAAATAAGTTAACTGGAGAGCAGGGGACTTACTGTGGGAACTGTTTGCTTTGTTAGTTTTACTAATGCTCAGTCTGGATGCTGGCCACCAGCGAGGCTGTGAACAGGGAGATCTTGAGGGGAGCTGCATTTAGTGGCATTTGGTTTAGGTTCTAGCAGGAAATTCTGCATCTGGGCCCTCTGTCTCAGATTTTCTGGTTTGGTGCCCTGAGCACACCATAACCATTGCTTAACCCAGAGCTGCTGCTGCTGCAACAACAAGAATTAAAAAATTACAATCATTCTTCTTTGGGCCACTTGTAACAAAATAGTTGAGCAGAGGATGTTCCCAGTCAGGGCTGCTTTTTGGCTTTGGTTTCTGTAGGAATCTTCCAATAGGACTATTTCCTCTTCTGAATATTCCAGAACTAGGGATGCTGAGTGAGCCCTGTTTCCTTTTGCTGGCTACACTGGTTACACACAAGCAGACCGTCAGCTCTACTGGGCACAGAGTGATCTGGTTTAATGTGCAAGTAACCTGCATTAAAACAACATGGATATGGACATTGGTAAATCTGGGACTGAGAACAACAAATGGGACACCTGACTCAGTTCTGCTGGACCACAAGTATGTGTTAGTGTGGCTAAAGGAAATGTCATTAAAAATCTAATTCTACTTCCCCAAACTTTCCTGCCCTCCCACTCGATGTCCCTTCACAAAATGAAAATTGCATATCTGTGCCACAACAAAGGACAAACAGAATCATGGTAACTGCAAACAAAATTCCTGAAAAAGAAGAGGCTCCGGGGAGAAATTGCAGTGCTCATAACTGCTTGGAGCATCTTGCCACAGGAAGTGCACTGCAAGCCTTGGATATAAGTCTAGATGAAAATAAAGGCATAATATGGCCAAGGAAACGAAGAGGCTGTGCCATCACATTGCTCATACCTCTGCAACTGCCAGCAGGGAGAATGTCTGTATTCAGGAATGTTGTGCTTTGCTCTTTGTGCCACCATCACCGTTTCCCAGGAGTTTCTCAGAGCACAGCTTGGCACTTTTCCTTCCACATGCCCTTGTGCCAGTCATGTGTGTCAGGGGAAGAATGAACCACGTGTTTGGGACCAGGAAGGACTAGGCCAGCAAGGAAAGGTGCTTCATTGGACTGGTGGTGAAGATGTGCTGGAGCCACCCTGAGTGGTCAAACCTACATTTCTTGGTGCTGGTCACTCTGCCCTTGGGGAATTTCTCCACCACCATCTCCAATTCTCTGTTTATCCAGGTACAGCTCCTGGGAGCTGTGTGTGTGTACAGACTCTCTGCAGCATTGGCAAAGCACTCTGGGGAGCTGGAATGACACTGGGCTGGGGACTCAGCCCATCAGCCCGGGCCTGCCAGCTGGGGATTGTCACAGTCTGACAGCAGGGAGCTGGGCTGGCTTTCTGAGCAATCAAAATACTGCCCTTGATTAGGATGGTGGCTTGTTTTCTGGCATTGTTGGCATCTCTGCCAAATAGCTTTGTCATCATCAGTATTGTAATGTCTTGGCCTAGAGCAATGGTAACCCTTGCCTTTCCTGTGACCTTGGGGATGATCTCTCTTTGACCTCTTAGTGAATGACTAATGAAAAGTGCAGATGTTCATATTGCAACTAAATTATGCAACATAATTTAATATGTTAATAATAATCCAGGAAACCCTTCACTAGCTGATCTTAGTTTCTTCTTTACTTCATAGAAGGCAGGAAAGGGATGATAAAGGGTTAGAAAAAGAAAAGGAACAGGACAAAGCAAACAACTCATGTTGGTCTCTGGGACAGAAGTTTCTCTCCAGATTTTCTACCACAACTCCTCCATTGGCAGTAAGCAGTGGGAAACAGGAGCTGTAAGATAAAGAGAGAAGCAGCAAGCATTCTCCTGCTATGGCAGCATTAGGTGATGTCAGCAGAACATTAAATATGTAGGCCAAAATACTGTCCATTTCTTCAGGTTTGCCTTTGGAGATTCATGGAGGAAGAGTCTCTTCAGGAATTGGCTCAGGTGTCCCCAGATCTGAAAGGCAGGGCACAGGGAGAAGGGAGAGGAAGATAAGGAGATAAAACCACTTGTCATCACCTGCTAAACACAACCTCCAATAAAGATACTACTCCTTTCCTGAATTCCTGCACAGAAAATCTGTCTCTCTTTAATGGAAATATTCTCCCATCTCTCTCAGGCTGGGATTTAATTATCAAAGGGTTTTCCTCCCTCAAAAAGTTTTTTAGAAAAAAGCATTCCATTTGAGTCAAACATGCAAACTACATCTCAAAATAGTTAAACAAATATTTTGGCTGTTTCAATTTTATGTTGTACTTTGGGAAAATATTAATTGTAACCTCATACTTATGAAGTCTGAAAACCATAAAACTACATTTTAAAATGAGCAGAAATCATTTAATATTCTTTAAAGGAAGAAAGCAGAAAATGTAAGGCCTTTTGAAACAGCATTAATAATTTCAATTTTTTTCCAAATTTTTTGTGGAGTTGTTAGGTTAAAACTAAGTGGTATTTTCTGATTAAAAAAAAGAAAATGCCAGAAGGCTTCTAACAATCTCTGCCAAAGCTGCCAGGGCCACATCTCATGACCTTTTCATGGGAGTGCATGTGACACTGGTAGCACAAACCGAGCAGGAACTGTCCACCCACTCCAAGCAGGGAATAGTCAGGACACTGACTATTAAGAAGAACATTAAACAAGATGTCCCAGCTCTGGGATGTAGAGCACAGCTGTATGGACACGACAGATATTCTTAACAGCAAAAGGCAACTGACTCCAGAGCTGGAACACATCCATAGCATTGGGGCAGACCCGGTTTCTCTCCCACTGCCCATGGGCACACCCATGGATCACCTCCTTAACCTGGTGGTCCTTTTCTCCAGGTTGCTGTATTTTAGTCCTCACTAATACAGGCTCTTTGTCACATCACATCCAATGAGATAAATAATCCATCTACTCTGATATCACTTTTCCAGTTGTGGTACTTTTAGAAGCTATTTAATGCCCACAATGAACCTGGCCAAGTGCAGAAGATCGTACACAAAAAGAAAAAATATTGGCATGGTAATAAACCTTCGTTAAAGGTTTTGTTTGAAACTCTTAGAGCCTCCTAGTTACCATGTCTACTCTATTTAAACACCAGGCAGCAAAGATTTGTTGCAGTGGCTCTGAACAGGATATAAACACAATTGGAAGGTCAAGATAACAAACCAACATATCAGCGTTGGATACAGAAGCTTTATCCATGGAGCCTGGAAAGGTGTTTAGAAAGATAAACACAGTTACCTGCTCTGAAGTGTGGGCAGGATGATTCCAGCTTCTACATGATCTCAAAAAGTCCAAAATGGGCCTTTTACAAAAAAAATCAGTTACTATGGTGCCACAGCAGGGCAGCACCATCACCGACTGGAAGGGTCAAAGCTCACTTGGGCAATGCCATCTGGTTCCTGACAGTCCACATCCAGTCAGCTGGAGCAGTCCCTGCTGATGAGGAAAAGCCATCCAGAGCTCAACAGGCAGTGCCAACAACACAATGTCCCCAACAGTGCAACAGGACAATGACATCAGCTGAACACAACAAGTGAAACAAAGGCAGGTCCCTTCCTGCTAAATCACACGGCCCAGTTAGTGCCCATCATGCCTTTAGCTAGTGGGTAAGCACATAGAGGAAGGTGCAAGACAACAAAGAGAGCATGTTTTTCATGCATTCTCATTCCAAGACTGGAAGATCAGCTGATCTGTATTTTGAAGTCAAGCTCGTGCATGAAGTGTATGGATCAGTACTAAATCAGGAAACCCATTCTGCTTCTTGGAGTATGGTTTTCCTTTTGCCAGCCTGAGGGTGCCAGGGCCAGTCCTACCTCAAAGGACATTTTCATCAGCCTGCAAGGAGAAAAATCCACTCTTCTGTTTCCTTACCAGAATTTTGACTGTGACAGCACCATCCATAAGGAGACCTGTTAAGAGCGAGGTGGTAGCACGTAGGTCACTAGTGGGGAATGTTACCCTGGGCCAAGCCACATTCAGAATCGTTTGGAGAGTTTAATCATCCTCTCTCTCATCTCCCTAATGCTGTTTGCAGCACCACTAAAGAAAGGTGCTCAGATGATGAACTGGATGACCTCAACCATTGTGACAGACACAGGTCAGCATTGCAGAATGACTCCCACTGCATCATGCAGCCAGTGGCTAAACAAAAGCTAGAAGGGTTCAATGAAAAAGGTTTTGCTAAGCTGTTCTCTTTAAATAGACATTTGCCATCTTTCTGTGGTTTTTTGAAAAGCTGTTTCAGCCCAGTGAAAGTGTTTCTGAAATGCTACATACTCATGTTTGAAGTCTGACAATGTTCCACAAATGTAGATGTTCTTCTTTACAATTATATAGATACTGTTCCATAAATTAAACATTAATGCCTAAACAACCAACTGCTGTCTGCAACCCTGCTGCTACAGACCAAGAATGAACATTACTTACGAAAAGGAGACCTCCAAGGAAAAGAGTCAGGTATCTGGAGAAAGCAATTACCTGTCAGTAAGTGATACCTGACTCCATATAAATCCCACTGCTATAGCAGGAGCATGGCAGACAGCTGTCCTTCCAAAGAAAAAAAGGTTGTAAAGATTATATTTGAACTCCAGTTTAGTCATTTGAGAATAGTTTGAGCTGCTGCATTATCTCCGCCCTTTACTGAGTGCAATAATCATGGCATATTCTAAACAAAATTAGTCTCCCTTTGCTGTACATCATTAGTACAGGCATTAGACATTTTATAGGCAAGGAAAGGAAGGTGATTGAACCAGCTGGCAGTGGCTCAGAAAAGGACATTTGAGCTTACACCTTTCTGGGAGATGGCACAACTCTGAGGAAGTACCTTGAGAAGGGTTGAAGAAAATCCATTACTTGAGTTTTATTTCATAGTGTTCCCAGGAGCTGAACATTATCCCTCTCCTTGTCTGGTCCAGCAAACTGACGATCTGCATTTGAGAAAACATCAATGACAGAAGGCATTCCCTATCAAACTACAAAGCATTTGTTAATACACCCCCAAGAAGGAGAGGCTTAGCTGACCTGGGTATTTACCATGCAGTTTCCAGCATTTTTCTGTTCCTACAACAAACTCGTTGTTGGATCTCAGCATATCCACACCTCACAAGTATAAAGTAGTTACTGCCTGCACAAGACACCTTGGGCAGCAAAGGGTAAACTTTCCCTGTGCCCAGGGAAGAGCATTACCTTAATCTCTTATCTAGGCCTGCTTTTCAGTGGCACTTGATACAGGAGCTATACCAAACACTTCCTTGAATACATAAAGCCGGGGATTGGGTTACACACGATTCAAGATCTGTGCCACCAGTAAGACAAAAGCTCCTATATTACCTGGCACGCGCCTGCTAAATTATTGAAGTGTCCCTTGAAACTGAATGTATTCACTGGATAATTAGTCAACAGAAGAAAATGGCCTCTCTTTACAAAGCTAATGTTGACAGGTATTGTGTCTCTTAGGCACTGTAACAAAAAGCATTTGCAGAACTGATGCAACACAAACATTTGGAATTGCTCTGTCCATGCACAAGTGTTCCCAAGGCACATAGTCCCCTTTGTGGTGCTGCCTCAGTCTCACATTACCTTACAACCAAGTCCTAAAAATGCAAATTACTTTTACCAAATGTAGCACCATCCCCATTTCAGAAGCAGGTAAATGGTGCAAGCACATGGAAGTTTGCTTTGCATCTGAGGAAGGAGTGAGATCAAAGTGGCACAGGTACCAGCCCCACTCCCCTCATTCTGCATCAAGTGAGACCTACCTGGGGCTGTGCAGTCACTGCCCCGCTCAGCTCACACTGCTTGTAGCTGATGTCCCCATGTGCCACTCCAGAGGCTCTGCTCTCAGGGGCTTGTTCCCTGCTGCAAGTTCTTGGGATCACAGGCTGCTCCATGTGCACACAGGACACGCTGCACAATGGCAGTCCCAGCACGTCTGCTGACAGCACCACAGCCAGCCAGTGCTGCTCCGTTTATTCTGACCTGGCAAGGGAAGAACAGCAGCAGTTTCCACTTATGGGATGGCTGTGCTGTTGCTGAGAGCAGGATGGGCCTTGCACTGCTGTGTATAAACCTAAGCTTACCTAGAAGTACAAATAGATGGCTTCCAGCTGTTTGAACACCAGCTGCGGGATGAAATACAGTTCTACCAACTCCAGCTCACAGCCCGAGGTGTGCAAAGACAACATTCTGTCAGTGCAGATATTACTGGGCTTTTTTCTTTTGAATTACACCTGTCACACCTGACACTAAAGGGACAGATAGGCTCTTTCAGGGGTCTTTGGCAGAATAAAGAGCACTAAATTGTAGTTACAATCAAGGTTTTCTCAGCAGGATATTCTCATTAGCATAGCACAGAATTTATGATTAGTATGGCACAGGATTTCTACAAGTAGCAACAATATGGTACAATTTATAAGTAGCATAATACAGAATTTATAACATAATTTCTTGTAGCCTGGACCCTCCACAGGTCTGAGGATCTTAATACATGGTTTAGTGTATCAATGTAACAATCATAATACAGACTTGGAAATCATGCCACAGAATGAGTCACTGAGTCCTGAGGAAGCAGAGGACAGTGGAGGCATCTGTGGCCATGAGAGGTCACAGGTCACTGTCCAGCAGCAGTTTGGGTCCCTGTTCTCCACTGAGGATTTCTAACTCCATAATTTTATAGACAGAGCCCTGGGTGCTGTTACACTTCCCTGTCTGTGATGGGCTCATCAGCACCACTGGGCTGGCTGGGAGCCTGCCACCTTCAAGGCTAGCAAGGTTTCAGCCTGAAGCCCAGGAATCTTGAGGCCAGCAGCAGAGGGAAGAAGAAACATGTTTGGTTGACTTGGTTCAGAGCACCTTCAGGGCCTGGACGGTGAGAGAAGGGGAACAAATACATGACCTGCTTGGTCAGACGTCTCTCTGAGGAGCTAAAGGAACGTCTCAGAGTTTGTTCTAAAACTTGGTTTATGTTTATGGATACCAGGTACACTCCTGAAAAACTCAGAATTAGAAATTATTTCTATCTTCTTCTGTTCTCTGAGTATTTTAGGATAACTTGCAAATAACTGTACCCTGTATTCCAGCAGACGTGCTATAGCACTGCAGCTCCGTGCAGAACTCCAGCGGCCCCAGCTGCAGGGAAAGCTCTGCTCAGGAGCCATCAGCACTGCCCTCGCCTGGCACCACAGCAGAGTTACAGCAACGGCCTCAAACTGCAGCATTCTGTGCATCCTGCAACTGCCGGGGGAGAGAAAGTTACTGGGGAATTGTTCCTGCTCTGAATTTGTTCCAGTCATTATTGTGTGCTGCAGCTCCAGATGATGATCATCACCTGGCTGGTAAAGCTGAACAACTCTGGGGAAATGCTTTACATGGAGCATCAAAGATTTTTGAAATTAAGTCAGTCTTACCCAAATGACTGCAAATGACACATAGCCAATCTGAAGACTTAAAAATTAACAGGCATTTCACTTTTCCCAGGTTAATCTCTGCAAAAAGCAAACAAATTAGAAATCAGGGATTTCTATCATTTCAAAGGCCGGGTAGTGTAAAACCTCATGATAGTGATTTGACACAATTCCTCATCGTGGGCAGCTGCTCAGACACCTCATCTGCAAACAGAACTTCTTCACCATTAAACTGAGCCAGGCCTAAGCAACAGTTTTATTAAAATATCCCACATATACCTAATCCCAGCTCGATGCCAAATCCACACCTCTCTGGAGAACAAGTCAATGACCAGTTTTCTTGGCCTAGGAGCTAAGCTGGAGTACTCACTAATTCAGGATTGCATTTCCTGTGACAGATGGTGAATCAATATTCTGCCTGCCTGCCATTGTGCAAACATGTCTTGTTTCATCTGTGAAAGGCTTTAGCAGACAACCTTTGCCAATTATTTCGTTTTCTGAAATACATTTCATTAAACCAATGTGCAAAACCACTGACACGTGAGAGCAGCAGCAGGAAACTCATCTGAAAATGTTGTAAAATGTTCCAATTTTGAGGGTTTAACTGGGCTGCTCTTTATGCCAAAGATTATTTTCCTGCAATAAAACACACTGACAGCAAACTTTCTGAAAACTAAAGAAGTTATTTTATAAATCAAGCATTCCTATGGTTAGCTTTGGGTACATTAGAGCCTTACATTCTTCAGTTTTTTTGGACAAGGTTACTGCCATAGAATAGCAAGTTAATACATCTCCAGAAATGCACTAATACTTTAAAGGGTGTGAATAAACTCTCACTTATTTTTGATGCTTGAAGGGATACAGCTGTGTGTACTTTACAACAGAACCTCACAATAGTTCCAGAGAAGAGTAAATTGCCAATGTGTTCTCTTAACTTGGGTAATGGAAAACAATTCAGTTCAAAGCCTGACTCTCCTCCCAGCTGAACACATGCAATGGGCACAGCAACATAATGGAAACTATGTTCTTCTAAAATTAGTCTGAACAAGTAGCAAGTGATGACTAAATAATTCTGAAGCCTCACTGACAAAGAAATTGAGTCCAGCAGAATAAGTACTCAACATATTAACACACAGTGAGTTATGAAACAACTCACCAGTGCTGGCCTCAGTGTCCACTCAAGTAGGTGCAACTCCATGGGATCCCAGAGAAATGTACCTGCTGAACTCACCTATTTTCTCTCATTCACATTGTTAAGCATTTAAACAAAATGAGATTTATTAAAGCAAGAAACAATGACACATTCCATTCCTCCCTGTTTACACCAGTGGGAGTTCTGCACACATCAGTGATCACATATACTTCATCTTGAGCCTGCAGTTGCTTGGTGGCATTCAGTTGACTGGGAAGTCTGGAAAAATGTGCTAACAACCAAAGATTGCTGCATAACAATCACAACCTTAGGGAAAAAAGTCAACAGAAACCAGAGATGTTTGAGAAAATGACCAGCTACCAATATAAGAGCTGGGAACTCTTTTCTTACCTTAAAGAAAACAAATAGTGCATGAACATGAAAGCTCAAACTATGTAAAACAGAGGTAGCAGGAAAAAAAAAACTATCTTGAGAAATAAAACAGAAAAAGATCATCCCTCAACAAGGAGAGTTGGGTGTATTTCAAGGACTTTCCTCTATACCAACAAGAAATACCCATCCAGCAAAAAACTGATGAACACAGGGAAGAGTCTGGAGTGAAAAGACAGTGGCTGCAGAGAGTTTGAAGAGTCTATGATTCATTTGTACTCACGTTGTCAGGTATTTGGCTGCGGAAATAGCAATGAACTGGTTTCAGTCTCACAAAACAAAAGGTTTCTCACACCAGTTCTCCCAATTCTTCGAGGCAAACCCACAGGAATAATTCATAGTGAAACAGCAGTTGGAAAATGCATTGGATTCCCAGCTGAAGCAGCTGGAGGAAAAGGACTTTCATTAAATGTCTCTGAATTACAGTAAAAGGACTTTTAAAAGTGAAGCACATTACCTTGCCCACATTATTATAACAGAACTTTTGAATATAAAAAAGCATTTAGTAAAAACTTTATTTGAAATCTAGCATGAATCCGTAACCATCAGCATTAAACCATAACAGTTTTACAGAGAATTTGTACAATATGACATATACTTCTACACATGCTCCCCCCATCGCCTTTTTATTCAGTCATTATCAAACAAACAATAGTTAGACAGGAATAATAAGCATTCACTTCCAAAAAGAAAACTTTGGCATGTATACAACTGGCTAGTTAAAAGTAAACAGTGGTAGATTCAAGTCAGAAAGAGACCCACTCGTTTTGTTTCACAGCATTTTTGATCGGGATGAAGCTCCCCAGCACTACTTTCTAGTTAATACAAAAATGAGTATTTTTTTCAGTTGTGAACACCCTGTTACAGGACAAAACCATGTTAAGAGAGATGTAAAAAACTCAACTTTTAAATCTAAAAGGTGTCAGCTTCAAAGCAGTTTAGGTCAAAGGGATTTTGCACACATTGGTTTGGTCATGAATAAAACCTTTAAAGGTTTGCTCGTGCTCCTGAACTCTGTGTCACTGAGCTATTTCACCACTTGGCACCATTGCAACTTCTCCTTTGAATTAGAAAAAGCAGTTTGCTCAAAAGTCATGTCCACTGCAGGAGTGTCAGAAAAATCTAAAGTTTGCACTGGGCCTATCTTCTGTCTTGAGTTTCTGTCACTGCTGTTGGCCCCACCTTCCTAGTCATCTACAAAAGAAGGGAAAAACTCTTTGCAAGGCATTTCTTCCTGGCATACAGCAGACAATGCTTCCATTTCAAAAACCAGAAAGCAGTGGAAGAACCCTGAATTATTAATAACGAAAACAAGCCTCCTTTGAGAAGAATTACTGGTGATTCTCCAAGTACTTACAAAAAATACAGTATTTATACAACTTCTCCAGAACTATTATCATTAACATATTTTAATGTAGTACTAACAAAATAAACCCATAGATACAAATGGTTGCACTTCAAAGCAGGAATATCTACCCCAGTTGTTGCTTTTGCTGCAATTTCATTATTGCTGTGGAACAGAGAGTGGTTAAGTCATGTCAATACGAGCCTCTCTTTCTTATACACATCAGAGGATCTAATTTGGAAAATGTTCTCCAGCAAGTCAGAATACATTTAGTGTAATTTTTACAGTTCCTGCTAAAAGTTTGTGATCCAAACTTGAATAAACCATGGTGCAACAGGGCACAAATGGCAGAAGAGCAGAACAAGCAGAGGAGCTTGAGTCAGACTCGCTACTTCTTATTCCTGGGCTTCAGCTCCTCTGCCGCATTTCGCAGAAAAATGTAGTTTTTCTTTTGTGGATTATAGAATTCATGACCCTAAAGAGAAAAATAATCTACATTTAATCTCTTCAAATAAGAAATATCAGCATTATATAAAATGTAAGAATATAAATATTCCATTGGTTTGGTTTATTAAGATTGAAAGCATTTAAGACCAGATATTGGACCACACTGGTGGATTAGAAACAGCTCACTTTAACAAGCAATTACAAGAACTATACATAAAGTAAAATTTAAGACTTTTATCCATTTTTAAAGTACAAAATATTTTTAGTAAAAAAAAATAACCATGTATCTCTAGGTTCTACTCTACAGATGCAGCCTAAGGACTCAATATGATTTCTTTTAAATGTCATTTTATGCAGAGAAGAAACTAAACCTTTAATGGCCCACCCAGCTTCACTTTATATTTTCTATCTTTTAAATGACGTAAGGTCACATTTTTTCAAAGTGAAGCCCAAGTTCTACAGGCAACTGCAGAGCTTTCTGTTCCCCAACTGCAGATGCAAATGTGCTGTTTTGCATAATCATATAATTTGCATACACATTACCAAATTAATAGCCAGATATCCAAATCAGGGAGAGCAAACACTAATAAAGCTACTGAAGCCCAACATGCAAGTTGGAAATTACCAACGCTATGGACAAGAAACGGTTCTGAGAAGGAACTTACTTAGTACTTCGCACCTACTGATTTTACTACTTAATACTGGTTTACAGACCTGAAAGATACCACTGCAGTCTACCCAAGCATCAGAACTGCAGAATTCATCTGCTCTGGCACCAACAAATAAGACTGAATACAATGCAGTGAATTTTGCTCTTTATGACAGGCAGCCGAGTTAATCTATGTGATTTCTGCATTCATTTCACTCAAAACCACAAGGAACATTATCCTCCAAGCACCATGAAAATTAGTTACATTTCAAGCTTGCTGGCCCTCTCTTCTTAAACTATTAGGAAGTATTAATTTTCCACAGATTATGGTTTGCTGTGTTTCTGCTGCATCTGTATTGTTAAGTCTGGAAGACAAATACATAATTAAGCACCATCAAAAAGCCTCACTGAGTGGCAGTGAAAATGTAATACAGGGCATTCAAACACTGGGGGTGCTTCTAGTCAGTCACAGCTTTTTTTCCTGCACAGGCAGCAGAGATGTGCACTTCACAAGCTCTGTGGGAAGCTGTTAGGGTGCCACACTGCTCTGCAACACTGCCCATGGCACAAGGTGTGTGAGCAACCACAGCAGCCTCTGAATCAGGGAATTTACATTTTGCTCATCCACATTTGCAAACCAGCACTGTTTAGCAATCTTGTCCAGCTGAAGATGAAACACCACAAATTCACAGCTTCAGTGCTAAACTTCATCAGGTGGCCAAAATGGCCATTCTAAATTTTCTTAGGAATCAGAAAGACTCAGCTACTATTTATAAAGAACAGAAAAAGCTCCACAAGAAAAAGAGTTTTAGTTATTTACTGCAAATATGAACGTGAGTCTAAACCTTTCTTACCTTTGACCAATCATAGCTGGAAGCATAAGCAAATATATTGCCATTGTGGTTGAAACAACAAGCAGATATTGGCTGGTCCAGCTGCTCTGAGGTTTTTAGCTTTGTCCGTGCATCTTTATCCCAAAAGCTGAATCTCCCATCAGACCCTACTGTGGCCAGAGTACCATGGACAGGGTGGAATGCTATCCCATTGACCTGCAGAACCATACAAAACACCATGTAAAAAACCACACACAGCAACAGGTGATAGGAACACTCACAGCACATGTCCTGAAGCCTGCAAGAGTAAATACACAAAACTTCTACTGGATTAGTAGTACAACTCTTAATTTTTAAAAATATTTTCAGATATATTTTTGGAGAAAAGACCCAAAAAACAACCAAAGAAAAGTCACCAAAGCAACAAGAAAAGCACCATCTTTTTTGCCTAGTACCTAGTAATTCAAAGCATAATGCCATTATACAACTATTGTTTCAATATCTGCAAAATTAACAAGTGTCAACTCCACTTGTTGACCAGAAGATTCAATGAAACACTGATCTAGTGCTTGTTTTATGGGAAGTATAAAAATTTGCCTTTCCTCTTATGACTGTGACAGGTCTTCAAATGTGTCTAAGATACCTTTAGGCAAGATAAAAGGTCAAGAAGAACAAACAATTCAGAGCCAATTTTGTATCAGGAGTGTACAGTGTATATATGACAGATGGTACATGTTGGAAACTCACAGCATAGATGTCCTGAGGTGCTGATGTGTTTGTTCCATTGGAGCGATGGCATTTAAAAGTGAAATTATCTTTTGCACTGGGAAGGAAATAAAAATTTTTATTAAAAAAGGCTTACTTTCATCACTGTGAACTGAGCAATTAGAGAGGATGTTTTATTAAATACTTACGGATTTGGGGGGTTGATATAATGAATAGCTACTCTCCCTTCAATACTTCCAAGAGCAAATCCAGTTGGTTTGTTCACTTTGTCTTTGAAAATAGCGACACAGCGATGCTGAATTAGAGAAAGACAGAAAGGAGTTTTAGAGAAAAACATATTTTCCACAGGGACACAAAACTGATATCACAGACATCAAAGCAAGGTAAAGCAAAACCACTAACAAGGACAACAGATTGGTCAAATCCTGTTGAGAATTTGGGCAACAGTGTTTAAATTTTTAAATCCTTGTGAAGATCAGCAACAGATCAATGGCAAACCAGGTGACTGCCATGCTAAGATAACTTGGGGTTGAAGCACTGCATGTTTTTACAAAAAAATGTCAAGTCCAGAATGTCAACAATCTGTATAAACACAAATATTATTATTTACCTGGTGTTTAAGAGGAGACTCTATTCTTCTAAATTCAGAAGGCTGGTTCTCTAACTGATAAACTATCAAACCCCTTTCTGCAGTGGCCACAGCTGCCATAGGATGAACCTGGGTAAGGTTGTAAAACAGGATGGAAGAGATGGAGGGAAATAGGAAGCAGATAAAGAACAAAGTTAATTTATTCACTTATCTTCAAACACAAGTCAGTTTTGCCCTGCCACTGAGAAATTAAACACACCAAAAATCTTTTAATTATCAGCTGGCTCTTCCAGTGTGAAGTGCAGTGGTGGTTTACAAACGTGTCCAGAACTAAGGATAGGTCAGTCCTCGTGCTGATTTTTGTGATGTTAAAAGGACACTAAGTGTGTTTTGTAGGACGAAAATCCCTATTTTCCAGGGCCTGATCAAGAAGATCAGATTGTGTTCTACTACTACAACCACACAGAGATCAAACACTTACAGTATTCAAGTACTCTCCTAGAGAAACCCCCAAAACTTATTACTGCTCCCAGTTACCCAGCTGGCACCAGTTTACCACATATCCTGACTTACCACATCTGCACAGTAACATCTTTCAGGGAGCTGCAGTGTCATCATAGGTGTTGGTGAACGGGTATCCCAGAACTGATGGGAACAGAGAAATAAACAAACTTACACTCGGAGCTCAGGATACACTTAAAATTGCTACAGGAGAGAGAACATAACTGGCACCAAGTAGTGCAACTCTCTGAAGTGAGGCTATTCATTAATTATTAGAGCCTAATAAAGTAATTTCATTTCACACAAATATTTTTATACACAGATTACTAGCACACTTTGTGTCCATTTGTTCAGGTAAAAATCATACCTTCAATGTTTTATCCCAGCTTCCTGTCATCACACAGCTGTAATTTGGTGCTTTAATCCAATGGATAGTCTTCACAGGAGCATCATGCTGAAGAAAGAAAGGACAAACACACATGAAAAAAGCAATCGTTAGAGACTAACTCTCTTATTAAATTATAACTGGTGACTAATTCTAGTCACCATAATTACATATTCTACAAACAGACATTAACTTTTAATTTGAGAATGTAAACTGTAATTCCTGTTATTTGTTGCAGCAGAAAGCTGGTATTTGTGAACTGAGTGACTTCTTAAAATTTTTTTCCCCTCTAATGCAGCAGGGTGACTTAGTGAGATCACTGCAGCAGTGGAAAGAGCTCCCTTAAGTAAAACAGAGGAAACAGGTGCAAAGGGTTTTTAAACCACTTTGATCACCTCTTCAGGTGCACTTCACTATCTCAAAAATATTAAAATTAGAAACATAGCTTTTAATAAATACAGAAAAAGAAAAAAAAATTAGTACTTTGGGTTTTACTTACTTGTGCAATCTGAATTGCTTGATTACTGTTGAGATCCCACATTTTGGCAGTTTTATCACAGGAAGCAGTAAATACTTTACTCCCATCCTAAACAACAAGAATAAACCCAAGAGATTAACCAGCTCTACTGGAAAACAGTCAAGCCTCATTCTCTTCTAGTAACAGTGTAACATCAATGTAACATGTACAGGGATTGCAAGACAAAGAAGAAACAGAAAGTCAAATTTATTTATGACTGTATCATAAAAGAACAAACAGTGCTGGCTTTTATCTAGCTTTTAATACACTGCTAACTTTTAAACTCACTTTCAGCCTTCCTACATCCATGCCAGCCCATCCCATTAGGACACACTCAGTACACATTTACAGCAATTTAAGTCTACACAATAACCATGGGCTGCAGCTACATGTGGCACCCGTCTGTCTGCAAACCACACACCAATTTATTCAGACTTTGGGTAAAAAATGTACATTTGTTTTTAAGTAAGAACATACATCACTCCAGCAGGCATCTAGTACAGGCCCTGTGTGCATCTGCTGAGCCTTTGGAATTGTCTGTCCGTTATCCTGAACTTCCCAGCAGCGAACCTGTAACAGGAGAAGCAAGTGCAGATTTAACGTATTAACAGAAACTTAAGAAGACTTGTCTTGAAGACCCCGGCCTTACTTTATCCAACAAAAAGTATGGTTAGAAACACCAAAGTTTGGTTTTTTTTCAGAACTAGTAAAACCTTATTTTTTCTGCTTATGTTCCTTTTACCTGTAGAGGCAAAACAACCCTGCAACTTCAATTTCCACCTCAAGAGAACCTTGCAAACCTGTAACTCCTCACCACACTGTCCTGCAGAACCCTTAACCCTCAGCAGAGCACAACAGTTAGAAAACACGCCCACCTTTGTCTTCCTTCCCTGCCTGAGCCAGCTAGGATGTCATACTTCAAACTAAAAAAACTTATATGATAACTTAATCAAGAACCTTATCTTTTTGGATTAGCGCTGCCAAAGCGGGTGATTTATCAACCATGTCAAACTTAGTGCCTTGGTACCAGACATAAGCTTCACAGCTCTTCAACAAGTTAGGTTTGCAGGTGCCCTGCACAAGCTTTTAGGATCCCATTTTGCAGTTTAGGCACTTCATTCATCTGCATGTCTAACTGAGAGTACTTACATCATTTGCCCATGATCCTGCAATGAGGAAATTACCCGGCAGTGTTGGCGGACTAAATGCTAAACAAGATATGCTGTCATCAGGTGGAGATGTTACTTCAATATCCTATAAAGAACAGGAGACAGAACACAATTTGCCACATTTTAAAACTGTGAACAGAGCTCTTGTTACTTCTACAGAACGAGTCAGTAGGTTTTGCTGTGATACATGAACACACACAGCAGCACAGGGGGCTGACACACGTACTTTCATCGGGTTGTGGTTATCTGCTGTCGTGCTGCCGAACATGCTGGTACCTCCGGTACCAAACCCCGACGTTGATCCGAAAAGACTCATCCTTGCCCTGCGAACGAGTAAAAGGTTGAGCCCTGCAAGGCCCTCAAGCGTGCCCAGGGCCGCAGCCAGCACACCAGCACGCCCCTGGGATATACAAATATACCAAATAAAATAAAATAAAATAAAATAAAGTAAGACACTTCTCGTTGCTGCTGGATCCCCCACACCTCCCGGCTGCCCACCCTGCCGCGGATGCCTCTCGGGCCGTGCCCTGGCAGAGCCAACGCCACCAAGCCCCTCACTGGCACCCGAAGACTGCGACACCGAGGCTGCCCCGGGAAGCCCAAACCCGAGCCCGGCCCGGGGTGCTGCCCATCCGGCGCACGCCCCAGCCGGGGCTCCCTCTGCCCACCCCCGAGGCCGCCGCTCCGCGGCGCTCCCTCTCCCCGGCCGGCGACACCCGGGGCGGCCCCTCAGGCGCTGCTGCGGGGCCGGGCGGGGGTGCGGGCCGGGGTCCGCCCTCACGCACCGGTGCGGGGCCCGCTCCGGCCCGGAACCAGCGACGCAGCGCAGCGGCGAGCGCGCGACGGGCCGCGCCTCCTGCGC
>NW_024580668.1:2972690-2985379 GCF_017639235.1 Corvus kubaryi | reverse complement strand
TCAGGGGCGGTCAGGGGCGGTCAGGGGCGGTCAGGGGCGGTTCAGGGGCGGGGCCGGGCGGTCAGGGGTGGTTCAGGGGCGGTTCAGGGGCGGTTCAGGGGAGGGGCGGTCAGGGGCGGTCCAGGCCCGGTCCGGTCCCCCCCCCCCCCCCCCCCCGACCGCCCCGCCCCGCCCCGTCAGAGGAAAAGGGTCGATCCCGTTTTCTTTCCCAGGGCGGCAGGAGACGTTGCAAGTTGGGTGTTTTTTGGGGATGTCCCTGACCCTCCTGTGGTACAGCTGCTGCTGGACCAGCCCTGTGTTCCCGGGGATTACAGTGCCTGTGCACCTGGACACCAGCCATCACTACGCAGTTGTAACTCTGCCACTGTACAGTAAAGAAAAAGGACATTTCATTCGAATTTCATACTGATGAAACAGCCATTAAAAAACCCTACTGAAAATATCGTCTGTAATATCCATGCTAATGACTTTAGAGATCAATTTTGGAAGTATTTTCTATGCAGTCAATCTGGCTCCCTCGCATTAAAATTATTGTACATTTTAATCACCAGTTTTCTGCTTCTCTTTAGTGTTTTAGAGCCAACTAAATAAATAAAATGAACAAGGGATTCTGTTATAATGTGCATTGCTAACAGAATTGTTTATTAAATTCTTTATCAGTAACATCTGCTTTCTTATTTGTTCATTGAAGACAAATAGTAATTTGATTGCTGAAAGATTTATAGCTGCTTGAGATATGCAGTAAGGAATTATTTCTGGCTTTTAGGTCTGAATTTACAAAACCCCACAATGCTGTACCTAAAAAAAATTCCAAAATGAGGCATGGGCAATAAATCCTTAACAAAGTCTTTCACTCCCTTCAAAAATAAAAAGTATCATCTTGTGCTTTAAGAGAGAAGGCAAAGCAATTCCTGGATTTGAACATTACCTTTTTCTGGCCAGAAAGAACATATTTCATTATCCTTTCTGTGTGTACCACTGCATTTGGCACTGTTTCACAGCAGAAACCACAGAATGGAAGTAGGACTATTCTGCAAAAATCATAATTACTCTTATGATTTGAACAAAAAAAAAAAAAAGAGAAAATTATACTCTAGCTACAGTGATAAAGAAACTGATAAAGAAACTGAACAAGAAACTGACACATACTCCTTTGTCTCTGCACTTTTTTTTCTTAAGTGCAGTCAAAATAAATCAATATATAGAAAAACATTTCATTTGCAGACCAACATTCATAGCCATCCACCAAACTGCAGTTTGTTTGGTAAATAGACTCTGGACAGGTAATCTGATGAGAGAGAAGTTAAAACTTGAATTTCAGCCTTCAGTTTAGATGCTGCCATAATTTCCAGCTAAAAGAGAGAAAAAAAAAATAAAAGAGGAAAAATTAACGTGTAGGAAGTTAAGTAAGGAAAATCCATCCGCTCATTGTACATGCATGTGGAACTATGAAGTGGTTCAGAGACTTCCCAGGGCATGGGCTTTCTCAATCTTGCCTTCTTTTAGGGCTACAAAATCTGACTGGTTCTGCTATCCTGAGAGGTTGTCAGACAAAGGATTTGTCCTGTGGGGAGTAAGAAATAGAAAAGAGCAGGTTTATACATACCTCTTTTTTCCACAGTGGCTGACAAGCAATGTAAGGTCTCTTTTGAATACTTGCTAACTTATTTTCATCTTGCTTTGTAAATGGAATCAGGGCATCTTTGCATATGTTTAATCTACAAAAAAAAATAAAATTCTTAAATTTTCTCACACACTTAAAAATATATTTGTACAACTTATTTCTTTATATTAAGCCAAAATAATGCATGAAAAGAATAATGGATTTAAATGGATTTTTGTGCAGTAAGTCAGACTGCATGTCCTGTCTATGAAGCAGAATGATACTCCTGTTTCTTTTGGGGAAATAACTCACCTCTTGAGATCAGATGGAAGGAGACCAAGCCACTTGATAGAGGGAACGGTGAGATGATGGGCCTCAAAGGACATGGACTAAAACAAGAAAGGTCAGCTATAATATCCAGTGAGCTTTAGTTTAACTTGGGATGATCTTTTTCCATTTCTCTACTGAACAATTCATCCATCTGCTCCTGCCCTCTGCCTTCACCTCTATCTGCCTGCCTTCCTATTGTGTTTCCATACCTTGTCTGTAGCCATGTAACATGATAACACTTTCTTGTCCCTCTTGCTTCTTCTTCCATAATGTTCCACACTAACACAAGTATGCCTAAGCAAATTCTCCAGAACAGAATCTTTACCAACATAACATGATTTTGTGGTGAATCACCCATCTCACAGTTAAGTCCTCCTCCTTCATTTCTAAGGCAGAAAACAAAGTTAAATGGTAACCCTTTTCTATTTGGACTGTCTGAAAACCACCTATGCAGCAGAGAAAAACTGAAATATAGTTAAAGGAAGCAGCTGGCAATGCTATCCAGTTTCTTTTTGTTGCAGGATGAAGCTGTTTCTGCAGACACACAAGGCCTATAAGTCACCTCTTTGTGTTGAAACAAAATGTTAAAAGGCAGTGCCCATTCTGGCAAAGGCTGTAGCATTTCATGCATTCCAGCTTCCAGGCTGGGCTACAAAACAACGTATTTGAAGGGGAAAAAATATACTCACCACAGATCCATATTTGTAGACGCACATTATTTCTACACCTGGGTTGCAGAATAGCAAAAGTCAAGTGTCTGTTTGTCTGCACAATGGGCACGTTTAAGGAGACTGTTTAAAAATTCAGTTTTATGGCACAACAGTTATGGCTTTAAGATTAGGGAGGTTCTTATGGTTTACATATATATTTTAGATTATGTCAAAATAATCAGAATCTCAGTATGTCACCTTCATATTTTTAAATGTTTCACACTATCTGTGCGTTGTCAATTTAAACCCAAGCATAATCAGCGCTTTTACACATTGTCCAACATCTAATATTAAAAATGTCTTTCTCTATCCTGTGTAATTCATATCTCTTAATACTATTGCTTTGAGCAGCTGCTTCTCACTTTGCAGTAATCTTCCTAATTTCAGGTGGGATCAATGTAGCTACATCACCTTCCATCACCTTCTGATTGTGTTGGATTTCTGAACTCTCAGAACCTTCCCGTAAGAGTGAGAAAGGGCATTCTGAATGAATTTTGCTTTCCTTTTATGCCTTTGAACCTCTACAGATTTACCATGTGGATCTGCATCCATAAGGGTGAAAACAGGAATTTGAAAAGAATCCCACAGCTTCCTGACCAAAAGTCGTGTATTAAGATCTGGTATGCCTCTTCCCTAAAGAAAAAAAAGAAAAGCAGATGGTTTTAAATTAAGTGAAACAACATCTGGCTACAAATGTGTTTACATTTGCCATTTAAAAGCAAGCAAACAAACAAAATGCTGGCAGAAACGTTTGTCCAGCAGCTGTTTGCAGGGAAAGGTCTATGCTCCTATTTTGGCTTTGTGCAGAGGGAGGGCCAGGCTGGGAGCAGCTGGGCAGGTGTTCTGCATTATGGGCACTGCAGAAGCATCAGACATTCCTCTGTTCAAGGGGTTAATTTATGAGGCCTGGGAGCCGATGTATAGATGTACCCTGGTGTCTGCATAGGCTGGTGTAAGAAGACCACTTTTTTATCTTAAAACAATATTTATGTCACAAATGGAACAATATAAAACAAGTTCTTGCTATGACTGACTGAAGCTGGACCATTTGTGGCAGAGTAGGAGTGCTTATCTCTCTTAGGAATGGGGAAATGTTTTTCCCTCATTGTATGCATATTTCATTTACACATTCCTGTTAATTCCCCAGGCTCCGTAGCTCTTTCAGTACAATCCAAAATCAACCAAATTCTGTTTCATTTGGGTTTGCAAAATCTCGGATCCTGAAGGATAAAAGGTCACTCAACAGCTGAACTTTTCTGAGACTGAGCAGCAGCTTTGCAGCAGCACAGGAAGCTGATAAGCTACCAAGCTCTAAGGAGGTGTTCGGGGGAAATAAGTCTTTAGAATGTGTGTTTTGTATTTCTATGAGACTAATTAAATTTTAAAAATTATTGTTAAATATGTTTCATATTAATTTTGTTGTGGCCTTTTGCCCAACTTTGAGCAGCTCTACAATGCTAAAGTATTCCTTAAATTGGGTGTAGCTGGAGGATATGAAATGCAAGATGCATACCGTGATCATGATACATGGGGACACTTTATTGAAGAAGTCATCATCCAGGAGTCTCTGAAAAGTTGCATCTTTTTCTACAATTAATATAAATTTGGCATGTGAGGTTAAATCTTTTGTGTTAAGGCTAGCTGCATGTAAAATGATCCATCACACCAATCAATTAAAACCAACTGCTCTAAAATATCTGTTCTGGAGCCAAGAGCAGTGATCATGACTCAATTTCAGAGCCAACAAGGAAAGCAAAAATTACCAGAACATTGTTTAACTTGGAATATTTCTTGTTTTTACTTTATTTTTTTCTGTCTACGATTAGAGTTCTTGCTCAAAGGATACTTTTAATTCCTTGAACATTAGATGGCACAGTGACTGCCTAAAACAACAAAAATGAGATTAATCATTTTAAATAGAGAAAATGATATATTTTAAAATAACAACATTAGGTAATGAAGGACACGATTTTATCCTGAAACACCCATTCCTCCTCCATATGCAAGACCAGTTCTGACATTTTCACCTCTTTGCAAGTGTATTCAACTGTTCATATGCACTATGGTGTAGGGGTTTAGGAGTCCTCTTGTCATAACAAGATGCTTTTCGAAAGTGTTTGTGCCACTGTTGCAGAAAATTGTTCATCATGTGGACATGATGGAGATAATGATATCCTGATGAATGTTTTATCTGTCTTAGCCAGAAAAAAAGTCTGCTTGGTGTGAAGATTGCAAATTTCATACAGACTTAAAACATTTAAACATTCTTTTCAGAAGACCATTAAATCTTTTCTTTTACTAACCTATAACCTGATTTTATGAGTATTTTCAAGCCACAACTTGAAGATATGGTAATATTTACTTTACATCTCCAGTTAGGATTGACTCAATCTGGCAAGCATATGGATGAGAAAACAGGAACTGGGGGAAGAACTTGGTCAAAGAGAATGTATATATGGAAGTGTGTGGTCTGTTTTAACTTCTGACTGTAAATCACCCCCAGTGCCAAGGTGGAACCACTCAGCAAATAAAAATATGGAGATCAGTAACAGGGGACTTTATGCTTACAAACAAGGTGTAATGGGCAGATAAGGTTACCTTTCAATATTGAAAGGACCAAATAAGGCTTACAGTGGACACATTTTTCAGAAAATTATGACAGTAGTCAGCAAGTCTGAGTTCTATTCCTGCTTTCATACTCTGTACTGCTGTAGAAAATCTTTCAGGACTAGGCCAGTTGAATCTCATCTCCTTAAATCACTCTTGACTTGTTTTCTCACTCTGCTAGAATTCAATCTATTGAGACAGGAATGCTGTATGTTCAGAGTGGCCAGGATTCTTTGGTTCAAGAGCACTCATTTGACAGAACACTGTAATATAAAGCCTAAGATGTATAATATATACACCTTCCCCTGCAAGGCTGCCATGGCAGAAGGTAGTGCTAAAACCCACATCCAAAGATTTATTCCTGGTGAGTCTAGAGCTAAGCTTCAGAATTACAATACAGTTAAGCAATATTTTCATCTGTTTTATTCACCCAGGTTGTAATGCCTCAATTTGCCACAAGCAGAGGTTTGTGATAATTGTACACTGTAACCTGAGCTACAAGGAGTGCAGCATATCTTGTACAGGCAGATGCTGTGGATCGCTGTTTGTGGTTTACAATACATACTGTTGCACTGCAGGTACAATTCACTTTTGTACCATCCTCCTCAGTGTAACTCAAATTACCAGCAACAAAACCTTTAGTTGTAGACAGCTGGAAAAAACAGTAAGTTGTATAGAGTAAATGGGAAGTTACTATATTGCACAGACAAAGCAAGAAATCTCTGAAAAGAATTGTGACTGGTACTAAGCAGTGATTCACTGCCATCAGCCTTTTAAAAACTAAGCAATGTTTTGTCCTCATGGACATAAAGCCTTACAATAAATCATTTTAGATACGAGGGAACCCTTGTCAGACAAGATACAAGTAAATTTGACAGGTTGTTACACTTCCGATGCACTTTAAGTTTTCACTTAACCCCCAAGTTAGCAATTCATTTGAGGTCAAACTGCTCAACAGGTGTCTTGAACTCTGAAGTTTAAGCACTGCCTTCACTAGATGATAACAACCCCTGCGATTTTAGCTGCTACTTTGTCCCAAACCCTTTGGAAAGCAGCAAAGTCTATGAATTTTCTGTGACAACAGAAACCTTTTGAGTGGCACAATAAACCACAACCAGGTTTCATTAGCACCAATGAGACTTTTTATTTTAACTATTTAATTCCGGCTGATAACTTTTTGTGATATTTCCCCTTTCAGTTTAATAAGATCTGGAAATAATGACAAAAAACATTGATAAGAAGCCACTTACTACATGTAGACTTCTCCGAGGAATCTTAAGCATGCAAGAAATGTCGTTGATTATTTGGTCCACAACACTTTGGCTACCAAACAGTAGAGTATCTGAATAATATACATCTCTATCAAGACAAAATATTGTATTTGCAATTAAAATACTGAAACAGCTGCATGAGAATTCACGAGAATTTTATAAAGAGCATGGTTAACCAGATAAACCTAAAGTATTCCATGTACATGAATCCTACAGGTTTACATCCTATAGGTTGATTTTCACAAAAACATACTTAAAACACAGCTTTATTTGAAATGGCAGAAATTGAGCCTGTTACCTTTTAGTTGCGTAAGTGTTGCTCTGCACCATCTTGTAGATCATAGATAATATTTTGAGCATCAGAGCTGAAAAAAATACATTTCACAAAATATTCTATCCGTTTTCAGAAATGCATATACAATCATTTGTCTTTATATTAAACCATACTTTTGTATGGTTTTTGTCCCATAAATAAAAATTTGAAATGTATTTTAATATCAAAATACAGAGAAACTGTACTAATCAATAGACTCATTAATTTCTAGCATAATGAGAAAAAATATGAGGGAGTTAAGTGAGGGAATGTATGCTCTAATGTCCAGGCCAAGAAATGAAATGACTGAGTTAGAAAAAGAAATGAGCTTATTGTTTGTATTCCAAGATTCCTTTCATGGCCAGATTTTTGAACAGGGGGGATGTTTTTATATCAAGACCTTCTGAATATGGCTTTAGTTGATATCCATTAAGGGAAGGAAGAAACACTAAGAATATTGTATTAATTTCACTGTCACTCACTATAATTTAATAGAGGAAAGAAGAGAAAAGCTGAAAGGCTGATCATAGCATCAGGTTATATCAGCCACACACTTCCAAACTGCAGTGCATAATATTTTAATTTTTGGATGTTTTTAATGAAGTTGGGAACTAAGGGGGGAAAAAAAAGCCCAAGAACTGTGCTTTGGACTTTTTTTTAACTTACCAAATCTTTTTGCTGATTGAGGGCAGTCACTTCTTATCTGTTTTGTAGTGCACCGTGGTATCATCTGCAGACCTACAGAATCTTTAAATCTGACACATTGCAAACAAATAAAGTAAACTGCAAACTCCCTGAGTACATATAAATTGTTCTCTGCAAGGTAACTCGGACTCAGAAACCCCTTTCCTATAATCAAATGCACCAGCGCTGTTTTCAGACTCAGCACAGAAACCATCAACTTGGGTGGGGTTGGAATAGCCAAAGGAAAAAGACAGGAAAGAGTTTCTCAAGAAGATGCTTCAAGACTGAATTAAAGCATAAAGGGGATAAGTTTGCAGACAAAAGTACAGACAATAAAAGCATTTTATACATGTTTAGAACTGTTAATATATCAGCATCGGTTATTACTTAGTATGAAAACAAAGGAATAAATGAGAAGAACAAATGTGAATCATTATTAAAATAAAAATCCAGTCTGACACAAATGACTTTCTGATGTAGACTGTATGGAAAAGTGTTACTATTTCAGAATACAATAATATTATCCAATTTATGCCCTTAAATTATTATCAGAATAACTTAATTGTATTCTGTTATTAAGTGTGGGAAACAATAATACAGTCCATCCTGCTCTCTAAACAGTTACTTAACCTAAATGAGCTCCCCTATTTCATGCTTCACCATTTCACATGTGAAGGTGAACATTTCACCAGAAGGATCAGTGTCCTCATTTTCTTAAGGACATTTCATTATATTACTTAAAATTATATTGGTGCCTTATGCTATGGCAGTCCTATCTTTAAAGCATTCTTTTTCATTTCAAAGTTTTGCATGTACTTTTAAAAAGTACTGGTGGTTTAATGGCTATAATTTTATCTCAAACCACATCATGTTTCCTAATCCGTTCGTCCAAGGTTTTGCTCCACTCGTCCTTTGGGTGGCAGAGCACACCCGCTGCACAAATCTACAGGGACAGCCCAATGCAGCATCTGCCTGCCAGCTTTAAAGTAACTTTATTGCCTTTGTATTGCAACATTTTAAGGTTATTTGTGCTTCTCTGTTGCCTGCTCCCAACACTGTAACCGAAAAGGAGGAAAACTGTAATCAAGACTCCCCTGAATTGCTCAAGTTAAACCTGGATCGCTCCAATCCTTCCCAGGACGCTGCTTACTCCAGCAGAGTAGTATTCTGTAACACATATCTGAGATTGCACTTTTCCACCAGAAATAATGGTTCTGCTCTTTTAAATGTGATTGATGACTCTTATTTTTAACATACTGTGATCTTAAGTCGTTTTAATTTGAACATTTTCCCCTATATGTGTTCAGATGGTAACTAACAGCTCACATTTGTTTTTCTAGCATGGAATGCCATTTCCCCAAAGACTGCCAAAAATTGCAAAACTTTGTTAGAGTATTTTAATTTTACAGACATCTGAGTGAAACATTTTTGTCAAACTATCCAGACACAAACCATTAAATTCCCTGGAACCTACAAGCCTTTCAGTTAACTGATTACCTTCAGGCCCCTCAGGTTTTTTGATTGGCAGAAGTTTATTGTTCTCATTAAATGAGTATTCCACCAAAGTGTTACGCCTGGAAAGTTTGCTGTGCTTCCTCAACCATAAACATTTGTAATGTGTCCACTTACAAGCACCTCTGCAATCTTATCAATCTGAATATCCTGTAACCCATTGATGTCCAGAGCTTTTACAAGGCCAGAGATAGATTTGTGTCTCCCTTTACTCTTTTGCTTAATTAATTTAAATTAGCTAATTTCTCAGGTTTGGGGATTTTCAGTTTAAATGAGCTCCTTGGAAAAATACTGTTGCACAAGAAACTTTTACAAATCACAGAGTGTGATGTAAAGGAGGACAGGTTTCCTTTTTTCTGATCCTGTCTAGATAAGCTGGCATAAGATCTGAAATTTAGAAAACATACTGGAAACTTCATTTTGCTGGTAATGAACTCAGCACACAACACATAGGTAAGAAACACAACAGAGAGAGGTGAGATGCATCTTCTCTGAAGAATAAAAGGATAAGTTTATCACGATCATTTGAAGAAGTAAGATACCGTGAGGAAAAGCAGGAAAAAAGAAAAGAGGAAGCACTCAAAGGGTTTGGAGGACAGAATTGCCAGTAATTTCTTCCAGCCTAGAACAGGTTTTTTCACTCTAACACAACCTATCATTTCTGGTTTCTACTGCTTCCAGAAAAGGATTGTTTATGGGACCTCCCTTTCCTTTCCAATCCCTATTACAGTAGTTTTACATTTCCCTTTATGCTATGGTCTGCTATTTCTTAATACATGATGCCTGTTCAGAGTGGTTACTAAGCATTACTTTTTATTTGTCCATTACTTTTTAAAATTATTTATTGATTCTACTGCTTATAGAATGATTATGTATGATTAACTTTTCCGGAAGTTACATAATCAAATTCATATTTGTGACATTTATATTAATAGAAGGCAGGACTTTTAAATATTTACTACTTACTCTATGTTCCTCCAATCTGTTCTGTTAGCCACTGTGAGAACAGGTGCTTTTTTTTGGGCCAAGCTTTGAAGTACACCTTGGATAACATTTTCTATTGCTTCAAGAACCTCAGAACTGAAACAAAGACAATTAATGACACAGATCATATGATAAATTCCAGTTCTACTTTATTCAACTATCCCCACTCTTAAAAAAACCATGTAAGCCAAAACTGTTTACAGCATATATTTGTTTCATTAAGTGTGGAGGAACACTTTTGTTTATTAATTTTGTTTTGCTCAGTTTCCCTAAAACCTCTGCCTTTCCATTCCAGATGCACGACTAGAGGACACGATTTAAAGTATATTTCTATTCAATCCTACAACCATCAAATTTTTCACCAGCTGAACTTTAAGACCAACTGGCTGGTCTGTGACTAATGATTAATGTTTTACTATAAATGAGGTAATATTGGCTTTGGCCATGATTTTGGCAAAGTTGTTTTTAAATGCTATAAATTTAAAAAGTGTTCAAGAGTACAAATACTTCCTGTTGTACCATTGCACATTAACCTTTTGATCTGCTGCCCTGAACAAACTGTTAAGGATTTTAATTACATGAAGGCTTATTCTCAACAGATGCACCATGAAAAGAATAAAATCTGTATCTTTCACCTAAAAAGACAAAGTAGCCTTGCAGCAGATCCCTTACAGCAAAACTCCAGGCTAGTTTGAGTGTTATGACAGATGCTTTTTATTTTCATAAGCAATCTGACTCCAGCATTTCAGCTGTCCTTAAAATTGGAAGTGTACTCTACACTATCCTAAGTCTAGGAAGGAATTAAAGAATTCATGGAACTTATTTTAGCTCAAAGTTTTATCAGCAAAGTCCAAAGTACCAATTCTGTCATTAAGTAATATACAGGGAAAAGATGAGTCAATACCAGTACATGCCACACAAAATGAATTATCTCAAATCAGCAAGAATGATTTTTAAAATCAATCCTTAAACAATAATGAACTGTCACTAAAGCTCCCTTCAATCAGCTGAATATGTTTCTTCCATTTTATAGCTCAGCTTCCACACTCTCTCCACTTTGCTGAAACAAAGTTATAATTTTTTTAGAGTAATTTAAAGCTCCACCATAAGAAAAATTAGTGTTGAAGACAATAAAAAATCTGTATGGGCAGATGGATGAAAGAACAGATAGGTAAGAATTCTAAATCATGTCATTGCTTTGATACTCATAAATATTTGACTTATTCATTTGATTCTGTCCACTATAACTATCTTAATATTCCAGATGTACTTCAAAGTTTGCTGCAGAATTTGCAAATCCAGGTTTCTGTTCCAATCCCGATTTCCCCCTTTGCTAGCTAACAGAAATTGGAAATGTAATATGTAAAATGCAAAACAGGAGGAAGAGGACAGGAAGTCTCCATGTACCCCCTGCTGATATTCTGTCTTTTTGCAGAGATTATCTGAATTTTAATAAGCAAACATATGACACTGGCCAAGTATGCCTACTTAAAATTCACTGTGGTTTAGTTGACAATGACATCTGAGCAGATAAAGGGAAGGTGCTGCACAGCTCACGGGGTTTGCCAGTCAGCAAACAGGTTGCAGCAGAGTGGATACTTGTTTCTATATAGAAGGAGAACAGATCTTCAACATAAATAGCATAAAAGATTCATATTATAGCACCTTTAGCAAGGTAACAAGACACACAAAAGAACAGTTACAAATAAAAATCTGCAATGCAATAAACCAACACACTCCAAAACTTAGACCTGTGCATTGCTGAGGTCATGAGCCAGAGACCAAGAACTCTCCAAATAATAATGTTAATATCATTTTCTTTTTAAAATACCTCCATGATGCTCCCAGACTGTTCTAGCTGCTGAGGCTGATTCACTGTATACAGAAAGACTCTTTAAAAATTGACGAAGGTTTTTTTGTTGATGTAATTCAGTATGCTTGTTTTGTCACAGTTTTCTGTATTTCTGTCTGTAGCCACAGACTTTTTGGAGAGGTCTGAGGGAATGAAGATGCTGTTCACAATCTGACAGCCTGTTTGTTTTTGTATTGGATTATGTTTTTGCTTTAGCATGAGCCTATTAGGTGCAATGGTGTTCTACCTACTTAAGCATTATCACAGAAAGAGTATAGGTGCTATTTTTCACATTTTTTACCTGGGGACGTGGCTCTCCTGACCAGACTGACTTGTTTCCCTGAAGCTGGCCTTGTTCCCAGCTGGCATTTCAGTGGAACACAGATCGTGCTCCTCCATGAAGGCTGGTGCAAGTCAGTCCAGCTTCTCTGGTTAGGGAAGAAGCCCTGTTAAAAAGAGACAAAAGAGGTTACCACAGAAATTAGAAATGGCTCTTCTGTGTGCTGGATGTAAAACTCCTGATCTGAGCTCAAACCACAGGTCAGAGAGAAAAGGCAGACATTTTCTCCAGAAACCAAAGTCAAGATTTTCCTGCCCTTCCTGACTGACCAGCTGAGGGCTTCTCCCACCCTTCCAGACCAGCTAAAGGCTGTACCTGCTCTTCCTGACCAACCAAGGCATTCTCCCACTCTTCCTAATTGACTGAGAACTTTGCCCACCCTTCCAGAATGATCAAGGGTTTTTCCCTTTGTGACCAGCTGAGGTCCTCTCCCAGTTGAGGCCTTTTCCCACCTGTTCTTACCCGATGAGGGCTTTCCCTATC
>NW_024580668.1:2947901-2972680 GCF_017639235.1 Corvus kubaryi | reverse complement strand
AACTGAGGCCTTTTCCCACCTGTTCTTACCCGATGAGGGCTTTCCCTGTCCTGACTGACCAACTGAGGCCTTTTCCCACCTGCTCTTACCCGATGAGGGCTTTCCCTATCCTGGCTGACCAAGGGGTTTGACGCCCTGAGGCCTTTTCCCGCCTTTTTCTCACTGACCAATGGCTTTTCCTGCCCTTGCTGACAGACAGGTGATGGCCCCGCCCCCCCGCTCGGGCCATGGCCTGCACTGGACGCTGACCCTCAGGCCCATCCACGGAGCTGATGTCTGACCACAAACTCCACAGCACCCAGGTTTCTGGAATGAATCCAGCCAGGCTGGCTAGAATGTGGCCAAACAGCTGATCAGTACTTTTCTCATCTGGCCATTTTCCTCTTCCCGTAATCTCAAATGTCTGTTCCTGACTGGTGGGAAGCTGGGGGAAATGGAACTCCAGTGCAGCTGTTGAAACATCCAGCTCCTTCCCCAAAGTGGAGTTCAACTTCTACTGAAATTAAAGATTTAATGCTATTTTTTATCATTTGCCTTCAGCATTCTGAAACTTTACGACAGTCTTGTGATATGTTGTCAAATCTTTCTGAATATGCTGTTAAAGTCTTGTGTTCTGAACGAACAATAAACCCCGATTCTAAGAGCCATGAATCACTGGTTTCCAGAGAAGCTAAAACTAAAGAAAAGAACACTAAATTTTGTAGGGTTTATGGCTGAAGTGGGATGGCTGTTATTCACGTGGCATCCCTGGCCAGAGGGCAGCGCTGCAGAATGGGCGACACAGACAGAGATAGTGAATTTGGGAAGAAACCCAGCCCATTATGAGTATTTTGGTGCATTTCATCTTGAGGTGTTCGGCCTTTCCTACAAAAAATCCAGTCTTTCACTTCAGAATGTTTAAATTCATGGTGATTACAAAGAGAAAATGGAGCACTCCTGGGAATCCTGGTGCAGGCCAGAGGAGCAGCCCCCCTGGTACTCCTTGGCACGCTCTGGTTCTGCAGTATTTTTGTGTGCAGACATCAGGGCTCCTGCACCATCCGCTCTATGGCAAAAAAACCCCAATTATTAAAAACTTAAACTTCTCTTACCTTTGCAGTTATTGTATAGCGAGCGGTATTTTCAACTCCTAACTATGTCATCATAATTGATTCCTCATAGAGGTCTCTCTGAGAGCGTTAGATGTTGCTTAGGATATAAATATCTTAAAGTTTGTCCTTTCTAGAGAAAAGTTTTCAAAACCCACTGTTGATAACATCATGTTTTATGCACAGCAGTCAGCAGTGTTGGAAGCTGTTCTCAATCCAAGTCACAGCCAGCAGCATTTCAAACACTGCGATGCTTAGACTTGCTAACAAGTTAGATGATGTAGTTTTCAAAATGTTGCTCCATTAGCTACTGCCACTGAACCTTTCTTCTTTGGTACTCATATGAGTGAGCAGTCTAAATCCAGCCTGGCTAGGTAATTAAAAAATTCATGCATTGATTTATTCAAGGAAAACCTCAGGCTATGATGATATGAGCACAAGGTGCTTCAATTAACAGAGAGAAGCCAAAGAAAGGGGAATGAATAAACTGAAACTTTCAGGTCTTTCATCTTTAGGTATCTTTAAGATCACTCCGGAAATGTTTATGTAAAATCTCTGTAGCTCTTTCCAACAACTTGACATCAAAATCAACAGATTTTTGTTGATATGGAACTGCCAAAATTATACCATGCCCCCAGCAACAGATTGCAAACAAAACTAAATACATCAACTTAGGAGCAGCCAATTTAATGACTTAGTTCTACTTCATAGCATCAAACAGCAATCATAAAAAAACTAAACTAAAATACTTAGTGTTTATATCTGAGTTAAGAAAACAAATAACAATAACAAAAATTTCCATTCTTCAAAGTGAATACTGCACACATATATGTGAATATATCTAACCAGATAAATTTGTATCCAGAATATGATAAGTAAATGAACTACAATCAATAAATGAACTAGCAGGTTATTTTCCTAGATTCCTCTTTCTTTCTTTATTTTCCCTTTTCAAAATCTGCTTGTCAAAAAGCCCACCAAAATTAAATCCCAAATACTGACTGCATGTGTTTAAAAATTATAGAAATATGTATATATACATTTATAGATAAATGTGTATAAATATATACTCTAATATGTATTTATATACATTTTTTTATATGTATAAGAAGGAAAATTACTAGGAAAGCAAATGGGGAGCCATTATGAAATGTTAAGATGGGAAGAAGGAAGTGAAAGCAGCAGTGGAGGGATGCAGTTGTCATGTCCTGCCTCTACCAAGCTGTGCAGTAGATGGCACCACAGGTGCCACAGAAAGTGTTACCACTCAGAAACTGCTAAATTTAACACTACGATGAAACAGGAGCCCCATCTATCACCTGCCAATTACACGAAAAGTTACTCATCTTTTTTCTAATGAGCGAAGCCCAGAGAAATAGGAGATGAAACATCAGTCACTGCTAACAGCTCACAACTTCAAATGGGATATCGCCTTCCAAACAACACGGGTGGTTAAAAAGAACAACCCAAAACCAAGGCATGTGTGCAGGCTACCCAAGTCCAGAGTGAGAAACACCTGCAAAATATTTATTCTGCGGTGAGTCAAATCACTTTAAGAGGAAGTGGGGTTTTGTTACTGTCCCTTCTTTCAGTGTTTTATCTTTCAGCCAGAAATAAACTCTACAGACCATTCTTAAAAGGAAAAGTACCTTTCATCTAACCTCTGTCAATTTTCAGATCTGCATTTTGTAATGCTTTTAGGCATAGTAAAGTATTTCTGGTGGGAGGGCAAAATAGGTATTTGAGACAAAGAAACACAAAGTAAATTAAATAAAAGATTACTTTTTTGCAATTGAGCATGAATTCCACATGCACTCATAGTAATTAAGCTACAAACAGGCAGCACTGTAGAACTGAACATTTGAACACATAATTTTTGCATGCTGAGAAGTTTGAGCTTGCCCAATACTAACTTAGTCACTATTCCTCCCTCTCTCCTGAACTGGTGTCATACTAAGATAGGACACTCCTCCAGCCAATTAGGAAAAAATCTGATTAAAAAAATGTGTTGAAGGGAAAATATGTTGAAACAAACAAATGGAAGATATTTGTACTAAAATAAAACTGGAAAGCAAGAATGACTTCTATTCCATGGTCATATGACAGCTTGAAAATAGCAGTCTTGAAAACAGCTGCACCTTTTCTTCTGGCTTTCAAAAAGTAAAATGTCTTCTGTTTTCCTTTTGTTGGCAAAATCCTAGAAAGCATGAACACACAGGTGTGATTTTACTCTTTAAACACAAAAATGCCACCTGCCGTACATTAAAACTACTTGAACCTAAATCTGCTGCATTTATGGGAATGTTACACTAGTGGTGTCATGACCCCAGATTTCTGCCAACAGGTAAAACTTGGGGTGGACTTTAGACAGTTGTTATTAACTATTTAGTAATCCCTGGGGAAAATGAAGTCAGAGGATGATGTAGGAGTTCTGACACTGAGTACTGTGGGCCTTATAAATAATGGGTGGGGCAGTTGATTAACATTCTACTTCATTTTTGGAAGTCTAGATTAAAATCAACCTTATGTCATTCTTTAAAATGCATTTGGTGATTTTAATTAAGCTACTAATGTTAATTGGTTCACAGCACAAAAATGCCAGGGGCACTGTGATGGAATTTTCAATAAATGGCAACCTTTGCTTTTGAAGGTCTTAAGGCTCAGTAAAAAGTCATCAAATAAAAAAATAGCATAGATGTCTTATCTTGGTTTGTTCTTTTTTTTTCTTTTTTTCTTTTTTTTTTTAAGAGGAGAAGAGAAAAACCATGATTCAAATATAAACTATAAACTTGAAGACAGCCCAAAACATGTCTTACCAAACTGTTGCACAAGCAGCTCTGGATGCAATGAGATTGCTGGTCGGCCTTCGGTGAAGACTCTGTGCTGCTTTTTCAGGATACAGTTTTAGCCCATTCAAACATTTTTCAAAGTCTCCCTGCATTCTTATGGACCCCTCTTTTCTCTGTTCTCAGAGTAAACTCAAAAGCCTTAGCTGGATGTCACTGCTGTGACCCATGCCCTGTATTTGGGCATGGAGGAAGGGATGACATTTGGCCCTGTTTTCTCCTTGTCCCACTGCTGCTGGCCAGCACAGCCACCAAAGACCTTGGGTTTGGCTTGATGGATCTTCTCCAGACAACTTTCTGCCTGCTGGTTTAGGGATCTAGGAGGTATTGGAACAGAAGAATCACCCAGATGTCCCACAGCCAGAGGTGTGTACAGCTTGCAGCCACATGAAGGTGTTAATGAAATGTCTGTGTAATAAAACCATGGAGTCTGTGCACATGAATACAAACTCCTGTAATATAAAGTTCTCCCTGACTGATCTCATGTACTGTTCCCAAAGGGAGTTCAGTGCACAATTTGGGCCTTAAAGAATTGAATATAACAAATTTATATTATTCTCTAAAGAGAAAAATCTTCTGGCAGAAAGGGAGTTTGGAGCTGTTGACTAAGGACTTTTCTACACTGGAAAGTGGACTGGAATTGCTATTGCAGGATCAGCTATTCTGCAATGACTTATTTGACCCATGACTTTTCCAGACTAGAATATCCACACAGGGAGCTATTATGGATAGTTTATTCAGAAATAACTATTTTGGTCACTTTTCCCACACAGAGAAATGCACAGTGTCCATGCATAGCTGTAGTAAGCGTGGCTTATTTTTTACAGGAAAATACTTTTTGTCTGATATATAACATATGGCAAAATGGGAAAGTAGAAAGGGAATTTTGAATCAGATCATGATGCAATTGATTAAGATGCTTTATTTAATTTGCTAATATAGGATATATTATTATAATTTACTATGATTACTTACATACTAAGAACATCTCTACATCTGCAAGGCTATGTCCATTACAGGATGTTGCATCAGTTTAACTAAATCATTAAAAAAACCCCTCATTTCTAATTAAGTCAGTGCAAAAATATTAACAAAATTACTTGCTGTAATCTCTGATTGCTGGATCTCACATCTCAGTCATCAGCCTTCTGATAGCATCATACATGCTGTTAGAAAGAAATATACAACTGGTCTGTGCCTTTGCAAAGCCAGGCTTTTTTGGTGTTAGCACATTCATTTTAGTAAACAATAAATGAACAAGAAATAGCCATTGGCTGCCAGCAGTACCTTTGCTAGGTTGAGAATTCCTGTTTGTGCCTTAGGAACAGATGGATGACAAGTGGGTCTAGCACTTTGTTAGCAGAGTTCCTTTCTAAACATCTGATGTAGTGTTAATTTATTATTTCAACATTCTTCTGCATGTCCTCTACTCTGTCATGTTACAGGGTCTCTCATGCATTGCACTGGAATGCTTCCATGTTTGGATCCATTCATGAGGAGTTTTGGGTGCCAGGAATGCAAGATTGGGACCCTAATATGTCAAGAAAAAATAAAAAATATAGAAATGACATTGCTGAAGATACTGTCAACCACCCATTAGTCCTAAGAAAAGAATATCTATAGCTTTCTTTAGAAATTCAACTGAAGGTTATCTTTTAGCCCTTTAGTGACATTTGGTTCTTCATTAGAAGGAAAATTAACATGCTCATCAACTAGTCCAGATTCTTAGGTGGTGTGGAGAGCTGGATGAGATCATATCCTCAGCAAAATTATGGAATGCTAGGAAGCAAATCAGGAGAGCCAATTCCTAACTCTCATTTTAACAATGAGGTGCCTCATGTTAGTAATGAAATGTAAGCAAATAATAGGTGTTGCTGAACAGCTGCTCTTACACTATATTGGCTCTTCTCTCTGAAAGATCCAAGCAGGAGAGAACTGCTCCTTTAAGTTTTAAATACATCGATTTTCTACATACTTTAACAGTTTTCTGATGGCCAATACATCAAAATCTTCATTTTTTCAATATATTTTAAAAAACCAGAGCATAACCTTCAAATTCAGAGACTCGAGAAGGATGACTGACAAGATTTTTGTAACACTCTGCTCCCATCTTTTCATTTCAGTGGTGTCCATCACTCAGGAACTTGTTTCAATTTCATATTTCACTTATTCTCCTCGTGCAGAGAGGAAAACAACACAAGACAAACCAAAGAGGTCACTGTGCTCCTATCAGAGGCATTTAATCACTGATAATGTATTATAAATTTTTAAAAATTACACAAAAGCCAATATTTATGGAGATTCAAACTGATTTCCAATCCTAGTGGAAAACTTGATTCATAAGTTTTGTAGTGTCTGCTTTAAAAGAAATGTTCTTGCAGAATATACAAGAATATATGGTCATTATCCTCATTCATGTTAATTTTCTGCTATTATGGGGTAACAACAACAGTCTTGGTTTTTTCTTCTGTGTTGCAGATCATTCAGTTTTCTGTTGGAGAGCTAAACTGAAAGTGAACTTTTGCTCTGAAATGGTACACTTCAGTGTTTTATATGACACACTTGTAATAAACATATTAAATTATATACTGTGATGCTAAAGCACTGTAATAAAAGTACTTGCTGCTGACTGCTTGAGAAATTATGAAACAATTGTTTTCAAGTTTTCATAGCTGTAAAACCCCCAAATGGACTTGATATTTGAGAGACAAATTTCTGTGCAGCACAAATGCATTTTTTAACCATAATTTTCAAAAGAAAAACCTGTAAGTTTTGCCAGCTGACCTCCTAGGTAGAGCCTTGCCCATAAATGCAGCAAGGCAGATTGGTGCTAACGATATGTGAAGTTCATCTTTGTACTCCATTCATTCTCACTTCATTACTGGCAAGATTAGTAATAGCCAATTTGCATTGATTTATACCAGCTATTTACAGTCCCCAGGGCACAGAAGTTATTCATGGTAAAACCTGTCATACTCTCCTTTTTTCTAGTCATGCCTCTATCTATGTGGTAATAGAGGGATGAAGTTTCTGCCTCTGCTGTGTCCTGCACAGAAGCCAATGTCTCCAAAGCCAAGTACAACAGAAAAATATGGCTTTGCCAATAGCCAGGATGGTGACCTAAAGATTATGATGAGAAAAAGGCTGAAGTTCTCAAACCCTGTTTTACACTGATTTGAACGGGCACAACAAGCTCCCAGACATCTCTGTGTACCAATTTGGCAAGGAAAAGGGCGGTGATGGAGCAGAGCATCCATCAGGGACCTGGCAGTGAAGTTGGACAAACTTAGATAGATGGGGCTTGTTATGCTATGCCCAGTTTTGGCTCCCCCAATCCAAGAGCAGTGTGGAGAATCGACAGGAGTTTCAGCAGAAGGTGCTGGGATACTCTGTGTCAAGAGCACAGGGCCTAAATGGTGAGACTGAGGGTGCTGGGCTTATTTGTCCTGGCAAAACAGAGGCCAGAGACTGGTCTCTGCCTGCCCAGCAGTTACAGAGATGACAGCCAAGATCTGGGTAGGTAGTGTCATAACACAGAACAAGGAGCAATGGCCATAAATCACAGCGTGGGAGGTTCAGTTGAAAATTAGGAAAAAATGTTACTCATTTTTCAGGCATTCTTTGAAAAGCAAAAACAAAACCCCCTCAAAAACTACGAAAACAACATCCAAGCATGAGTACAGCTGAAAAAAACCTAATAGAAAATAAAAATTGCCATCCTCTGGTTTCTTACTGTTTCAGATGTCTCCTACCTTTAATATTATACAAATTACAGTATGGCACACATTTAATCATACAGGCATGTTACATACATATGTTACCTGGTTTTGTTTAAAATTCTTTGTGTGCAATTAGTAGTTGACAGAATGCCATGTTTGTTGAGGAATGAATTCTTTTTGCACAAGTAAACCCCAATAGTGCCCAATTTGCAATGCAATATTGACTATCATCTCTGAATCAAAAATTAGTTCTTCACAATGAATTCATTCAATTGTTTGGGCACTATTGCATCACTGTGTGCAATGGGATTAAAAAGAAAAGTTGGAAAAAAAACTGTATTGAAAGGAAACTGCAAAACTTGGTTGGCCCAAGCACTATGAGCATGCTAATTAACTAGCAGCAGTTACTTGAATAATTGAGACAGGTTTTTTCTTGTATTTATTACCTGCACTTTCAGGTATTTGTTGCATCAGCTGTGATATTTATCTAAGCATTGGTTTAGAACACCACATATGTGCAAGGGTAAAGGGGTTAATTTTGATCACTCAAACTGCAGATATTCTATTTAAGGCACTTTGTGACACCAGCGAGTTTTCACCTTTCCCTCAGGATTTTAAATCCACTAGCACTTTTCAGATGGCTTATAGCAATTTTAGTGCTTCCCAAACACAGTTCCAACCATTCAGCTGTTCAGTACCCACTGAGAAAATTGGTTTCCTTTCCCTTGCAACTTTTCAGTTTCCACAGACCAGTGGTTAATATTTTCAATACAGACTCTCTATTCAAGAAACACAAAATGTTTACAACATGGGTGTAATTAATTATATCTACAGTGTGAAAACCCAGACATGGATTTTCCTACAAGCAAACTAAGGCTTTCTGACCATTTGATTGCTGCCTCCACAGAAAATTTGCCATGGTAAAGATAATGTCTGGAGATACATAAATATAGATTTATGCTTTATGACATTGATTAGTGTTTGAAAGCCATTCCTGAGAGTTCACCCTTGTTGTACTGAATCCACCAGTTTGGATCTGATTTAACAATGTCTCTGTGCTTCAACGTACTGCTGCAAGGACTCAGGAACCCTCACATAAATTTTCTTGATGAGAGAAGCTTTTGTATGAACTTCCTAAAACAGTTGGCAACAAAATATAAGAAACATCTACCACGCTTCACTGGATTGGATTAGGGATGAAAAAGTAAGAGGAGAACAAACACCACAACACTTTGTAGTCCCGTTTGACAACTAAGGGATAAATTGCATCCTGCCTTCTATTCTTAATAAAAAGCATAAGACCTATAATACTTGTTAATCCAAAGTCCACCTAGACTAATATTCTCCTTCTGACAGCAAAAAATACTGGACATCATGAGAAGAGTACCAAAAAAGTGTCTAGTGGTGCATTCCTAGCATGTTTATGACTCAAAGACTTCTGGAAAAAGTGGTGGGACTTCATATTCAAGGACTTCTGGTGGTGTCTTTGTATTCATCAATTTTTTTTCAATGGATTTCATGCACATTTTTAACATAACACGTCCTGTGACAGGGAGTTCCACAAATGAGCTACTCACTCTCAGAGTCCTTGAATCTGCCATCTCCTAGTTAGTTATGATGCTCCTTACTTATGATGTTGAACAAGACAGTAAATAATCAGCCTTTTTTCACCTTTGCCCCGCTGCTAGGTTGAGGTTTTGGTGGGGTTTTTCAGATTTTTAACGTATCTCCACACTGCTTCCCCTGACTCCTATTGTCATGGACTAGGGAAGGAAATAAAAAAAAAAAAGAAAAGAGGGTGAAAATAGGAAAAAAGACAGAACTACTTAGGAGCCTGAACCAAGATGGAGGGAATGCAGAGCTCAGGATGGTTGCATCTCTGTCTGGGACAGAGAGTAAGAGCAGGAAAGTAGGCTGGGCCCAAACACAGAGGAAGGAGAGTGGAAATCCCCAAATAACAGGAACAGGTGACAGCTCCAGGCAAGAGGCTCTGTCTTGTTTTGATGATACAGGTATCGAGATTCAGAAGGAATTTTGCACATCAGAACTTGGCTGGAAGCTACACACTGTATTCCTTCCTTTTCCCCCTATATGCCAGGTTTAAAATCAAATAGAAAAAATCAACTTGTAAAATCCTTAACATCTGGGCATACACAGGCAAGTTTTACTTCCTTTATATCCCTGCAGTCCCACTAATAATTCAGCCCACGAGAACCTGAGATCATAGTTTGGCTTCAAGGAAATTCAATGTACTGGAGTACACTAAAGAGATACACCACCCTTTCTCACCACTGGAGGGAACATTTTTGCCCTAGCTTGACAAAGAACTTGGGTGATAAAATAGATTATGGAGAATTTGATATACGTGTAAATGCTTCCAGATATTTAATCAATGGGGAAGCAGTGGAACAGGTTTAGGCAGCCTACAGGTTGATGACCTGTTCTGATAAAACTTGGCTGGACTATTGAAGTCATTCAATATCCATCCCTGCTGTAGTTTCTCATGGCCAGCTACTTACATGGAGCACAGATTCCTGATTTTATTACCTTTTAACTTGCCACCCTCAGACAGGTTATTGCAATAGGATATAAGAAAGAAATCTGAAAGCAATACTGAAGTTTTACCTATCCAAAAAGACCCCCAAAAAACCTCAACAAAAAACAGTCCCCCAAAAAAACGCTCAAAAACCCCCCAACAACAAAACCAACCCATTATATATCCAGATTGGGATGGAGAGGAGGAAACTGTAGGAAATGTTGGCTATGAGTCCTACTATATGCATAGACATGAAAACTTGGCTGCCCACTCTATGAGCTAAAAGGTTGGATAGTAACAGTGCTCTAGCAAAGATTGAACCCTGGGGCTTACTGTGAGGCAGTGATGGATTTAATGGGCTGGGTGTGTCTAGAGGGAATGAAGGAGATTCTTCTCAGGACGTGCATGCACTTGAAACTGTGTGGGGTTTGTGCATCTCTGTTAAATGATTTGAAAAAACTATTGTGTGACCAATGACACACACACCCACCCCTCCTCACAACACTGCCCTGCACGCAGGATACTCTTATTTCTGTCCTTACAGTTCCTCCCGCAATCACAGCAGGCTTTTTCGGAGCTTAGTTTGATTTCTCATCTTGTTTAAACTCCTTTAGTGTTCATTATTTACCACATGTTCAGCTGTGAACCATTTCAGCCCTTTCCTGTTACAAATAGAAAGAAACCTGGTAGATTAGAGTGCAACTGAAACAAAAATGCCCAGTGTAAAGGCTAATGCTATGGTTTTGCCTCAGCAGCAGGCTGCATTAAAAAGCACATTTCCATTTACGCAATAGAAGATTTTGTTAGTCAATAAATCCCTGCAATCTCAGAGGAAAGAATTAATCTTACATAATTGGAGTTTTGTTTCAGGAAATGAATTTATACTAAGAGATTCAATCTCTTAATTAAAAAGATTTAGTGTGTTTGTGTTCCACTTAGCAGTTTTATTTGTTCTTTAATTTGCAGGAGTCCATACTGGGAAATAATTGAATGAAAATGCCAAGAGGAAAGGGATGTGCATACCAGGTCTTTGTGCAGACAAGAACCAGGATTTCTTGACCTATGCTACTAGTTTTGACTGTTATTGTTAAAAGCAGTCAAAACCAGTAGCAGAAAATCTTTGTATATGGCAGTTCTCTGTGTGTAAAATGAAATTCAGCAGTAGGTTATCTCACAAGGCTGCTGTTAGTGCTGGAATCCAAGGAAGGAGCAGTTGGCAAATGCACTACTGGTATTACCAATGTAACAAAATCAAAGAGAGCAGGATAAGATTTCACACGTGGGAAACACTGCCTTAACAAGAGCCTTTTTCAAATGTCTTCCTCTCCTGATAAAAGATGAGGAAATTACTTGTAAATGAATTAAATTGTATTACATGAGGGAAAAAACCGAGCTGCCATCTTTGTATTCTGCCAAGAGGAGGAAACCAGCATTGAGCTGTACTAGGTACAAAAATGTTTGTATATTGAGAGTGATCCTGTGTTGAACTTGTGTCCCAGTGCAGGAATTTTGTTTGCAAAAGAGCTACTGGGATTGTTCTGCAAAGGCCATCCAAGCCTACGGACCCCCCTGCCCTTCCCAGGAACTCTGGCTGCTTGGCTTACTCTTTGTGGCTGTGAAGTCTGAAAAGAGTTCACAGAGGAGCAACAGGATCAGAATTCCCCTCTCATCTTTTGTTGCAGGAAAAGAAAATGGTTTGATGCAGTCCTCTAAAAACTGAACTGGACCACAAACAAACCCATGTTACACCCATAAAACCATTGCCTTCCTAAATACTGGAATTAAAATTTTTAAACTTGCTGTTTTCAACCAAATATACCAATATCTTTTAGACCTAATTAAAAATTACTCTGGAACTATCATTTGCTATGACTTAAGTATGTATTCCATAAGTTTGACTTCAGCTTCCATTGAAAACTGATGTAAGGAGCCCTCACCCATGGACACAGGCACATATTTCATCCAACCCACCACTACCAGTTCCAGGTCATGCTGATTAATGCTTTTCACATAAACACGCTTCTTATTTCAAATGTTAATGCCTGCTTAGTGCAAGGTGAAAGTCTATCAAACGATAGAATCCCTTAAGAGTGTTAATTAAACAGGACAATAATAATCCACTGGTGATTTATAGTGAGGTGGATTACTAGTGCATAGTGGTTGGTCTGATAGGCATTTATTGCCTACTTAACCATTTAAGTATAGCAAAAAAAAAAATCATTGTGGGACAAAAGGTGATGAATGTTTCTGCTAAAACAGTCCATTAAGATGATTCATTAACATTACAAAGAGGTCTGCAGCCTGTGTGCCACTTGGAGCCTTTAAAAGTCTGGGAAAGTGAGAGGCATTACCATAGGAAATGCTTTATGCTAAATGTGCGCTGATAGAATCTAAAGTCCACTTTCTGCAGATAACATCACTTTTTACATTTTGCACTACAAGGTCTAAGGATGCTTTGTACTTCTCAATTCCTCGAGAATGTATCTTCCTAACAGAGGAGAGGAGCAATAAAAGTCCCAATGCTCTGGCATACATTCGCGTCCCTCACACTTCCCTTTGAACTGATGGGCCTGGAATGCTGAATCGCTGGTTACACCACTGCGGAATGACATGGGAGCCATGAGTTATAGTCACAACAGCTACAGCTTTATTAAATGCACACCAAATAAAGCTCCTATAATGATCTTTTCAGGTCAAATAACAGCAGATGCCTGCTGTGCGACAGCAAGGTGGTGTACCAGCCACAACTGCTACAGGAATTGTAGGAGGGTTAAATCAGCGTGTAAATGTATCCAAAAAAGAAAAATAAAGTCTTCAGTATTTTCCTAACAAATTATTCCCTGAAAGTGGAGCTAATGAAGCTTGGTTCTTTATGGATTTATGCTGCAGCTCTTACACCTCCCTCTTGGAATAATCCCTGTTGTCCTCCACCATATCTCACCCCAATCCCTCCAGCCCCCTTCAACCCCTCCAAGCTCTCACCTCCCCCCTGCAAGAACATGCAGGCTCCCTTATTCCCTGAGGAATACCGTAGCATGCCTTGGCATCTTCTCCTAGCCATTCCTTGACTTTTGTTTTTGATTTGGCAGCTGAATGAAGCGCTGTTTTCACCAAGGAATATCAGAGCAATGTGCAAATCATCGAGAGCCTTGCTGCTGTCAAACACAATGAACAATTGCTGAACTCTCCCTTCTTCCTCAGTGAGAGCATTAATAAGGATTCCTTCCTCTCCTTAGGTGCTAATTCTTGCAAAACTGGTAAGGACAACTGGTAGGTGTCTCCAAATCATTTACATAACCTGTGACAAATGTGTCAGCATCTTGGAAACTGGGTCAGACAAATAGACAGATTGTGTAAGTGATTTCCCTAGGGAACCAGACTAAGAGGTGTGATAGGATCTACACTGACCAGAAGTCAGTAGAATCTTGTTTATAGTGGGTACAGCACCTGTCCAGACTACCTGCATGGTCTCAAAAATGAGCTGGACCAGGTTCTAGGAGCACAAGACACTTGTACCAGACCTAATAAATTCTGCCTCTCAGTAGATAATTACCCTGTTTTATTTCTCAGTCAGCAAATTAGCACAGCTACACCAAATCCTGGCCTGGAGATGACTTAGATAGGTTTGCTGTCCCTGCATGGCATGAATTTTCACTTCTAGATACTTCAGTTAAAAGTGAAACATTACAGACACTGAATCTGGACAAGGTGATGGAGCTGAGGGACACATGTGACATCAAACACATCACGCATAGCTCCTCCCAATACTGTTCAATATTTTCTAACTGCCTGGGGAGTTGGGCAAGCAGCATTTAATTCCGGGTGCCAAATATATTTCCACTTGATTCTTCTAGGAAACAAGGCACTGGTTGCACTCATGATCTGTGACCAGGCTTTATTACAAAGTGTCCTGTGCTGACCTCATCTACAGAAATGGGATAACTGTTTCCAAGCAGGGCCATTAACCCAGTAATCCAAAAACCAGTCTCAGACATGATAAACATCTTTCAGATGAGCTATGCTGATTAATGAATGGAGAGTGCTGAGGCCTGGAGCTGTGGGCTGTTGAAACCCATGCTCCCCACCTCTGCAAACGCCTTTAGAGTCCCCTGGGACACTTGCAAGTCTCAGTTCTTAGTCAATAATGCCCAAGGGTGCCCAGCGCTGGAGAAGTGCCTTTGTGGGAGGATCAGGCCTGGGTGTAAGACAGACGCAGGAAGGAAGGAATACAAAACAGTGGGAGGCTGGCAGGAGCACAGGCTAAACCAGAAAGAGAAGCTGAACATGTGCGTCCAGTGGCTTGATGAGATTCAGAGTGGGAACAAGGATGAAAGGACTGGATCGAAGCATCCATGTTTGCAAAGCAAAGGAGAAGGGTTGAAATTTCAACCTTTCAATGTGTTTTCTGATTTTCCCCCCCACATACTGAATTTAACCTAATTTCACTAATAGCTGAGAGACAGTGGTCAACATTTTTTATATTTTACTCTGGATATTCCTTACAAAGTTCCCACAAACTTAGCTGCCAGATTTCATCACCCCAGAGCACACTTCATTTGTGATCTCTTCTTCAAACTACAAAAATATTGAAGGTAGACACCTCACATTTGTCGAATACAGAGAAAGATCACACCTCAGAAAAGCTGGTTGAGAATTTTTGGACAAAGTGTTTTATTCCATCAGAAAATGCTGGCTTGCAAAAAAAAAATCATAATTTTTTAAAGTAATGTGCTGATTTCTGTGGAAATACAGTCAGGTAGGTTCTGATATTTCCATGAGAAAAATCTGTTCTGAATGAGAATGGAGTAGAAATTTGGGTGGTGCTTTATTGGACTCCCAAAGTCAGAATAATATCCAAATATGTGCTAGCACCCTACCAAACTGAACAGAATAACTGTCTATTCTCCATGCAGCTACTTTATTTTGTTTAAAAAAATAAAAATAAAAATTAAATTCCCCAGGCTGAAGAGAAACTGCCTGATGAAACAGCTGGTGACTAAATCTCACCTACGAAGCTCAGGACTCCAAGCAAGCTCTTTTTCAACCCACTACAGAGCCCAGATTTTAGTCTGACAAAAATAATGTTGAAAACATTATGTCAAATGTCTGCTCCAAATCCCATAAAGCGCTCCTTGGACAGGACCCAAGTAAATACCCTAGCCACTGGATGTTGGCTATTCTGGGATGTCTCATTCTTTGTATTCATGTTTTGTTTTTTAAATCATTCTGTGACAAATCTAAAACAAATGTCAAAACCGTTAATTTTTTTATACACTAGATTTTTTTTCTGTTTCTGGACAACTCTAATTCTCAGTGCACCACCCTTAACTCTTCGATTCATTTCTTCTCTTATACCTTGGTCCAACTTGCTGGCCTTTAGAAGAGCGAGAGACATTTAGCTCTTGCATAGGGAAAACTCATTTGATTTGTGCATTCTGTATTGTCCTATATCACTGATTTTTAAAATTACTTCACAAGCCTTTGGGGATCGTGAGCTGCTTTTACAGGGATCCAAAAAGGTAAATAAGACACATTGCTTTGGCTTGACATAAAGAATTGGCTGCCACCAAAGTCTGCAAATTAGAAAACATTAAAGATCACTGCTTTATACAAATATACGTGCATCCTACTGCTGTTAGTATAGATTGAAAGCTTGCAATAAGCTTTTACTTGCACTGGGATAAAAAAACTATCAACATTATTAAAAACTAAATGAATCACAACATTTTTTGGAAGAGAGTAAGAAGAATACTTTGGCCCAGGAGATAACATGTATAACCAGATCCATCACTTTCAAAAGAAAGCAATTTTACAACAGTCAAAGTGAATATAAAGTTCATGTTGTTACTTTTTCCTCATGTACCCGTATGAAAACTGGAGAAAATTATCATTTGACACACTTGTTTTTCAGGATTCACAGTTATCACATCTCTAATGTGATCCCTAAGCATGAGAGGGGTTAATCAAAACTCTAAATAGAATCTGCTTTACATGGCATTAAACACAGTTGGAAATAATTTTTTTTTTCTGATTAATTAATGCCCATAAACTTAGATAGATTCAGAAAACATGGTGCTTTTTCTGTCGATCCACCTGGACATCTCAACCAGAAATTCTCTGAGGCAGCAAATTTTAATCAGATACAGTTAATATTTTGTTCCTAGAAATTTTCAGTAAAAACAGTCTTCAAATGTGCATTTTTGAGAAAAGATGTGACAAAATGATTACTGTTCCTTCATGCTATCACGTTACAGTTACCACATTTAATCCTGAATACTAGAGCTACCACACTCTTCATGATGCCTACATGCATGCAAATATGAAAAATAAAGTCAGATTCATGGAAACAGGCATGTGCTCATGGACCTCGGCCATGCTGCTGTGAAAACAGCATTTTCACAAAAGGCAGGGTCAAGTCTCAGCTGCTCTTACTCAGAACTGTCCTTTAACGGGAGCATTTTCTCTACCCCCAGCACAACAAGGCAGTCAAGAGACAATTAGGCTCTGCAGTTTATGAGCTCCCTTGATGGCCAAAGTGCTCTTCCATACATACCAAATATAGTAAACAGTAAACGCTCAGCTTTTTGTTCTTGCCTCAAGGCTTAGAAACAACTTGCAAATCCTCTCAATTCACTTTGCGTCCCCATTCCTTCCATTAGACTTGCTAACAGTATCTTTCACAAAGATTCTTTTGTTTTATTGAAAATCTCTTAAAGATTTCTTTGACATTTCTCTTTCTCTCAGTATCCTGTCACAGGGTGCTGGACCTTCATCCTGGGACTTACCCAAATCCTTCCTTTTTCCAAGACGCACTGAAACCTTCCATCACACTCTTTTACAAAGGAAGAGTGTAGTCACTGTCCCTAATCAAAACCCAAAACCTTAAAGCTATGAACTGCTAAACTCTTCCCAGAAATGGCAGAGTGCCCTAAGGCCCCCATCACATCACGGAATTTTTAAGGTGTTCTGAATATTGTGACTTTTCTCCATGATTTAGCCTTTATTCAATATGTGCTTCCTGTCTTAATGGATGTTCTCTCTTCTCTGTCCCCAATCTCTTCCTATCTGTTTCCAAATAAAGCAGTAGCCCATGCTGTAAGTCAGAAATACTCTTATTAAATCCGATAGTAGAACACGAACCCCAAGTCCTCTCAAAAGAAACTGACATTTCTGCTTGCAAATGTAGCCAGTGTAATTCCCAAATCGTCCAAATTAGGGACTTTTGATGCCTGACTTGTCATCATGTCCCAATTACAGACAGTAAGATTCTCCATAAACAGGTTTCTGTTGAAGTGGAAGGTCTCCTGTGCTGTTCTCCTCATGTATTCAGGACATGGAAATAGGGAGAGGAATAATCAGGAAGTGATTCAAAATCTCCATAGCCCTCATCTGTGTGAGGACAGACTGCCTGTGCTGCACGTATCCTGCAGTTACTCAGCTGGAAGAACAGGAGTTTGGTCCTGTGTGGTTTCAGTTTATCATCATAACTTCAATTCCTGTAAGCATTAAACAGCTGAAACATTTTCCCTGCTAATGATAAACACGTTATTCACAAAGATGAATTTTACCCCCAAAACAAATGTGAGGATCTTTCTGGAATGTAAAAATCTTCTCTGGATTTTTAATTATCATAAGCTTAACAGATAGCAACTTATCCCAAGGAAATAAGTTAAATTTTTGTATGGAACTCTAAATAGTCTATTTTATAGCTCCTTGATTTAAACAAACAAACAAACAAACAAACATACAAACTGCTTCCTTCTGCTCTTTTCCCGACAATCCAAATATTTAGTACTCTTTATAGGATGCTAACTGTGGAAATCCATGCTTTTAAATTATGCTTTTTGGGTGCCTTGAACAGCAAAAACAACAGATTCTGTCTTGCGGTCAGACCACCAGAGCGGAGTGAAGTGCAGTAACTCTGAGAGTTTCTGCCCCATGTTCTGCTCTGCTTGTCCTTTTGAAAGGGGGCTCAATGAAGAGCCTTGTTGAGACCTCCGCTGGTGCCACTGTTTATAGAGGGGGTCATTAGGAACAGTTTAGTCAGAACAAAAGGGGTTTTGTTTCTATTGTCCCGCTTGCAGTTTGACGATGTCTTAACTGAAAAATTATCTTAATAGTCTAACAGTATATATTCGCCTATGGGGCTCAGCAGCAGAAAGGGCTTTGGATGAATGCTGAAAAGATGCACTTGACAAAGCCAACTCAGTGCACGCTGAGCACCCTTTAGGAAGCACATTTTTTCTGACTGAAAACTTAGAAGTGCCAGTCTCGGAAAGATAAACCCTTACAGCATTGCACTTACAACTAAAGCACCCTCCACAAAAGGGGCAGCAGTGACACCAAGCACTCTGCACTCAGCCACGGGGAGCCTAGGGAGGCTCCTGGGTGGCTGTAAACACGCACACCTCCACCTGCTCACACAGTGCTGCACCAGCACAGAGGAAACAGGCCCTTCAGATTATTTTAAAATCCTCCTGATAAATGATTTTGTGCTGCTAAAGGTCTGGGAGATTGCTCCATGCAGCCACTTGTAATGTGGCAAACCTCCTCCCTCGGCCGGACCGGGAGCTGGAACTTTTCCCCAGCCCTGGGAACTGGGGCCAAGCTGTGCTACCCTGCTCTACTTGGGAGGGGATTTTTTGTGGCCAGGGCTTTAGAGAGCCAAATGAATCTCCAGCTTCCATCTTGCTTCAGACTGGTTCAGAAACACTGCTATAAATCACTGCAGATATAAAGAAAGTTATTTGCGAGGCAGAACCAGAGACAAAAAAATGCACATTGTGTCTCTGCAGCCCCATGCAGCTTGGAATTGGGAGCTCGAAACTTCCAATTGGAGTGGGTCTAATGTGTATTCAAAATAGACTGTGAGAATAATTGTTCCTATGGAAATGAAATATAAATAAAAGTAGGAGCTGAGACCATATAAGATAATGTTGGACCAAATTCTGTTTCCTGCTTATTTAAATGCACGAGATAAGCCTCAACAGGAGAGAAGCTGTGGGCTGCAGCTGTTGTATATAATCCTGCTTCCTACAGACCTGTAAAACCAGCAGTCTCCAAAGATCTCTCTGCTCCAGCAACACGAGTTTAATGATTCAGGGGCATGGTACATATGGTTCAGCATACACACCCCAATTTTCCATGCAACCTCCCCTGTTAGGATTACTAATACTTGTGGCATGAGTAGTTTGTACAGCAGCTGTGCAAGGGTTATGCAAGCATTTATGTACACATTGGAATAAAGGCACAAAATAATGGTTCTTTTGAGGTATTACTCTGCACCTGCCTGGAGAGAAAAAGTAAAGCCATCCAAATTCATCCCATTGCATTTACAGGTCAGGATCAGTTATTCGTTCCCTTTGAAAAAAATGAATATGTTTTATATGCTTTTTGTTCAGCATAAAAACAGCAGACATCTCTGCCTTTAGTGAATGCAAACAGCAGCAAACTGAAAAAGACAAAAATATGTGTTAATAAGAAGAATCTTGAATGTCTGTAGGAGCAAAGATCATCATTTATTGTAAGAAAATGTCACAACTAAGCAGATTTTTAGAGGCACATTTCCAAGGTGCTGTAGCACGATTCAAATCCGCTCCCAACAGTGACGTCCGAGCTCGTGCCCAGCATAGTTTTCACAAATATAAGCCTGAGATCTTAGATGTTCAGATTACAACGTTACCAATGCAGGAAATACCTGGACTTGTGCCAAAAGTGTCAACCAAATCAAGTGTGCACACAATAATTTAATAGTACAAAATTAAATTCAGTTTTCTTTGGGCTACTTTGGCAACATTTGAGTCTACATTAAACAATACTCCTATGCTGTATCTGTGCTGCAGAAGTATACTAGTTACATAAAGTTTAAAGACATTACTGAAATACACTGGTGTACATATGCACATTTACAAATGCTCATAGCAATATACAAACATATATCAAAAATATAGCACAGGCCGATATTCAAATTGTATATAAATGTACAATAAATGTAGCACTGCAAAAGTTTCAGTGACATGAACTCATTTCTAATGTTCTCTGAAGTCAATAGCAATAAAAGGATCCCTGTGGAGATCCAGTTTTATGAAGTGAAGGGCTGAACTGTGAAGGACTGGACTCTGTCCACCTTCCCCAGTTGACGAACATTAAATTCAGCCCCACAGTCCCATTTCATAAATCCTAAAATTCTATTTTAGCTTTCACTGCCATCCCCAGAAGTAATAACGCCTTTTTCACACCCCAAAACACAGGTTTCATTTCTGACTCTCCTCTGATAAGTAGCATTGAGAATCAATACTTAATTTTTGTAACATGATCAGCATTGTCCAACACAGCACTGCTCAACCCAGATCCGTACAAATTCCTGGATTAGAGCTAATATAATGGCTTTATCCATAATGTGATTAACTTCATGTTGGTGAATATGTTCTCAGTAATAATGCTGGAGAGATGAATAGAAGCTTTTGGTAAGAATGACCCAATATAACATAAAAAAAATACATGAGCTAATTATCTATTCTAATACAAATAACAATGCTATTATTTTTGCTGTATAAGTGTTTTCTGTGCAAAGGGCATAGACAAACAGTTCAAAATTGCCCAAACACATGCTATTTTAGTGGGACTATTTGGAAGGAGAAAAAAGTTTGCTATAATTTAGGACTTGCACTTTGTTCAAGACAAATGAGAGAAGATGCAAAACAGAATGGGAAAGAACCATGGTTAAAGTTAAAAAGAGGACATGAAAGTAGGAAGACAAGGAGCTTGAAAATGAATCAGAAGAAAAGAGGGAAAAATGCTTTGTGTCTGATTTTTGAAAAGTCATTAAATTAGTTTCTGAGCAGAGCCCCCACTTTTTACTGCCCATTTAGTAAAACTGAATGCAAATGGCCAAATTCTGCCACTGGCATATGCCTCAGATGGGTACATGAGGATGACAAACAAATTCACCAAGCACAAACCTGCATATTTTTGCCCAATTCTTGTTTTGTAATCAGCCCCTTTATTTATCTCCTAGGTACATGCTTTCAAACATACTGACTTCAACACAAACAAAAGAAATGGTAGTGGTTGGTACTAAACTCGGGTTAGAGTGTGCACACAAAGCTCGTGCAGATCAAAACGTTACTCAGTTGGTAATGCAGCTTGTGCAGAACCCCAGAAACATTGGGAGTTTGTTTTTATAGAAATTATCTGAAACAGCAAGTGCCAACAAACAGGGATTACTTCATCACAAGCATTTAGTTTTCCTTCTCAAGAAGAGGAGGACACACTAAAGAAGTAGAGAAGAGTAAGAGGAAAAACTGGTTTCTTAATTGATCCAGGAAGGAGGAGGAAAAAGACAGTGACATGAAGGTGCCAATATTTCAGCAACCTGTGTGGAACTGATCCTACAGGAAGCAGGATAGGGTTTACACAGCAGGCAGGAAAGGAGGGAAGAGAAAGACGTTGTCCATGAGAAAAGGTACAAACTGGATTGCCTTTCTGTTTGAAAGGTATTTGAAATTCAAGCTCAGATCTGAGGGCTGAACCACTGCAGTTGGGGCTGCATCATCCTTTAATGTATCCAGCAGAATAAATGCTGCCCTTTGTTGTGTCCCAAAGCAAGATGAAGGCAAGAGCTGAGGACTTCACATCAAAAAGTTACTCTTTAACAAATTCACTTTCTCATCCCACGCTGCTGGAGTGGTTTTCTTATGCTGTTTTAAGCACCCCCATTGCAGACTATCGTGGATTTATTAAAAGCTGTACCGGTGCAGCAGGATCACAGAAAATACCGTATAAAAGAGAAAACTTTCCCAACTGTTCCCACAAAAGCACAGGATACAGAATATAAAAGCAACATTGCCCCTCTTCTAAGAGTATATCCTGCATTAAATCAGAATATAGCTAAATGTGGCCTAACCCAGACAACTTAAACAGACAAAACAAGAAGGAAATAGATTCAAACATCACTTTTTCAAGAAATTTGTCAAATCAAGGGTCTCAAGGTTTACTTTTTGTCCTCTGCTCTTTCTCCAATGACACCTATAGCTCCAAGAGCAGTTACCTAAGGTATTAACAAGTGAGCAGAGAAACCTCCCATACTTTTCTTTCTCTCAAGCCTGTTGCCATTCCAGAACACAACACTGACCTCAAGTTCAGCCAGTTTTTAAATGGGAGCTTCAAACAGTTCAAGTACAAGTAATTTAGGCAGCAGAGGCACCTGCTCTCCTGTCCACTGTTCCATCCTTGCAGACTTTTTAATCTCATATCCATGCCAAAGGCAAGGCTGCTTGTCCTCCTGCTGCTTGATGAAAGGCCAACACTCACAACTGTGGAAAAACAATCTACAAGGAATAAAAAAGGAAGAGAAATCAAGTTGTCTGCAGCTGAAAGGGAGAGCAGAGAGATCCCAAATCATCTGTCTGCCCTTCCTATGGCAGCCCAACCCAGACACCCTCTCCTTGCCCCTAGCTGTGCATTCCTGTGGCCTCCCTCCTTCCACCACAACATGGAGTCAGGCAGAACAAGGAGCTGATCCAGCAGAAAATTATTTCAGCAAGACAAATATTCAAATGGTTAAAAAAAAATCTTTTAAAACCAGAATCAGCTTCCCGGCCTGTAAGTGTTGGTACCAGCATTGGAGAGGGGTGGGGCTGCACAGCTGAAGGTCCAGACTGGGGTGGGATGAGAAAACAAATATCTTTCTCAGGGGGAGCCTGGCTTTAAATCAGCTTAAATTGATCTAGAAACCACACCCTCGGCAAGAAAAATTTAGGCAAATACATGCCTGGTGAAGAGCAGGTTAGTGCTGCTCCTCAGGAAGTACAAAAGATGCTGGAGAGCTTGATCTTAAGTGGGCAGCCAAAATTCAACTACTCTGGTGTTTTCATCAGGAAGGCAGCAACAGGGGCGATTTTTGAGCAGCCCCATTAGCACCAGTAAGTGTAGCAAGTGCTCTCATGATACTTAAGGTGAATGTGGCTTCACAGCCTCTCTGACCCCTCCATCCTCCCAGAGCTTGAGCCATTCCTAAACATGCGTTAAGTCTGAGCTAAGGGTTTAATGCTGGTTCCTCCACTATTTCAATAGTGCCGTGAGTCACCTCGATGCCTCAGTTTCCCTGTTATTAAGAGGTGCACATGCATACATACAAACACATCAAATCATTCACCATGTTTCCCATGCAGCTTTTTGACTGGCTACCTGCTGTTCATGCCAGGAGTTTAAACATAAAGAACTAAAAGAAGTGCTGAATATTAGTTTGTAAACGAGCTGCAGGATCTGGTGCTGGATACTACTGGATATTGCTCATCTGAAAATATTAGATGAACAATCTAGCAAAAAAACACCCCAAAAACTGCTGAGCTCCTTTATCCTCTACCCCTCTTCCTCCTTTGCCCAAGGAATGAATCCTAATGTCAGCATAAACTCAATGTATACATGTATGGTTTCTGAAGTTACCTCAGGCTGGATTCAGTGACCCAAATGGACCATCCTGGCTTCCCCTTCTTTCCAAGTAAGATTTGGGAAGCATTAGTTTACATTTGTTATCTGAGATTATTATTATTACTAATTACTGTTGTTGCAAACATCTACTTGGGCTAATTGGGACTGGGGCTCCATTACTGTAGATATTGCACCCACCGAGTTTAAAAAGTCATGCTTTAAGAAGTTGACAATCCATTTCAAGGCAGTATCCCACAAAGGCACATACCAGCGAGCAGAAGGAAAGGGGAAAGCAAGGGTGCAGGGTAATGGAATGGCATAAGCCACCCGTGTGCACAGGTTGATAGCTTCATTTCAAGCAAATGTTCCTGGTTTTGCCATTCTTGGAGAATATCTCCCCCTTCGGATTTCTAACGCTCCTCCATTAACTCTCCCCACTGCCGGCTGGAAAAAGTGACCCGGGGCTCTGTGCACAGGGATATATACATACATGTCTATGTACGTGAATATATAATCATCACGTTTTAAATTATTTAATGGTGTTGGTTTTGTCACGGACAGTCTCTTCTAATCTGTACTTCTTAAAAAAAAAAAAAAAGGAGCAGGCAGGAAAAAAAGTGTGTATGCGTGCTTGTGCAGACAGCCGATGTACTCGCATCTATAAATTCTGCGGGAGTTTGGGCCCCTTCTTTATACATAAACCGCCCTCCCTCCTGGGGTGTCTTCTCCTTAATGACGTTCATGGTAATTTAGGCGCTTGGGACCGGCTCAGCCTCTCGCCGAGCCCGCAGCCTCCACAAACATCCTGAAAAGCAACCTGAGCAGACGTCCCTCCTCGAGGCAGTTCCAGGGATTTTCTCTCCCAAGCGGTTTGGAGCGGGCGAGCGAGCGAGAGCGCTTGGGTTTTGCTGCCTGCTCCTCCCACCAGAGACACCCTCCCGCCGCTCCCCGCCGAGCCGCGCCGCTCACACGGCTCCGCCGCGGCGTGCGGGACGCGGGCAGAGCGCTCCGCTCCCGCTCCCGCTCCCGCCGCCGCCGGGGGAAGCGCCTCGGGCCGCCGCCGCCGCCCCGTCCATGGGCCGGTGCCGCTGAGGCAGCCCCCGCCGCCGCCGCCGCCTCGGGCCAGCGGCCGGCTGCGGCGCCTCCGCGGGGGCTGAGC
>NW_024580668.1:2882795-2942901 GCF_017639235.1 Corvus kubaryi | reverse complement strand
GGGGGGGGAATTAGTCATTCTTGGAAGGAGCACTTGAAAGTGGCTTTTGTTAATATAAATCAAGAAGCTGAAGAGCCCCCAAGTTTCCTTTTATTTCATGCCATCTGGCTATCCTTTTTGTTGACAAGTGTTTGGCATAGAGAACCATCTCTTTGCCCTTTAATAACAGGCTTTAACACTGTAGGGTATTAGAAAAAGATTCTATAACAGTTAAAAAATTTCCTTCGGGGAATACTTTATAAAGTGAGCACGGGCTGCAGGCATTTGCAGCTGTAACCTGGCTTGTGTTAAAATTTGGAAGGGGCTGCCTTGCATTCCAGCTCACTACAGGCCTTCATTGGTGTACAGCCAAAGGTTAATATAGATGTCACACAGTTTTTCTTTGGAGAGCCTCAGATATAAGAGTGCGCGTACAGCTGTGTTTTTAGTAACCCTTTCATAATCACTTCTTTTAAACCTCATTTTCCTGCTTATATAAATCAAAGATTTTCAAGGATATTTGACCTGGATTTGAACTTATTTGATCTTCACATATTTCCCACTTGAAACAAAGCAGATTAAAAGTTAGCCCTGGATGCCTGGTCCCGATCACATGGTTTGTCCATACATTAAGCCAAGCCCTCGGCTTTTTTTTTCTTTCTCTTCTGCCTAACACTGTTAAAAGCTCTCAAGCCTGAACAGGTACATCCCATAATTGTTTTGGGCAGTGTGGATATGTGCAGCACTTGGTGGTGTAACACTAGCTAAGGCAGAAAGCTCTCAGCAAAGGTATGAAGGACACTGACTGTGCAGCAAGTGACCAGCAGGTATTCTTTGAATGTACAGACCCATCCCAGAGAGAATTTAATTAATTTTCAAATTTCCAGGTGTAAAATGGCAGAGTAGAACTGGAACTATTTACCTCTGCCACGTGGGTGTGCTGGTAGCAGAGAAAGGAGCAGCCAAGGACAGATGTCCTTACACAAAGAAAAAGGACCTGAAATTGTCCCCATCTGCTCGCACCCAGCGGATTTATCCCACAGCAGGGTCTTTCCTCTGTTCCCACACAGGCTGTCCTGGGGGGCTGAATCCCCCTCTGTGAGCTGCAGTTTAGAAGCCAAAACACAACGGCTCTTAAAGGGCTTTGAAGGAGACAAGCCTTGATGGCCCGGTCTTGTGATGCCGGTAACAGGAGCTGGGCACCAGTGGAGCGTGCAGGACCTGCTCCCAGTGCCCCCAGCTGTGCCATGCCTGTGTCTGTGTGTGTGCACGTGTGTGTGTCCCAGCACACCCCCTGCAAAGGAGCTTTAATGGGCTCTGCACAGGCAGCACGAAACCAGGCGCTACATTCCCTGGAAATAAGCCTGAAACACATTTTCGGGTCGGCAGGGAGAGATGTGTGAGAGAAGGTTACACAAGTGGTTGGAAACATTAATTATAAAAAAGATTATAACTATTAAAGCCCAGTCAGAGCTGTTGACAGGCTCCTTTTAAATAGGACACTGTGATGTTTTAGTTTAATACATTCTGGCAGTGTCACCGGGGTTAAGGCTAATACTGGGATGTGTGGATCCTGTCATGTTATTGTCAGGAGGAATGCAGGGATTAGGTCTGAGAGTGGCGGTGGGTGAGTGGTGCAGCTGTGTACACTTATTATAAAAGATGTAAGTCCCACTGGTAAAATCAATATATTAAATTGCAAGAGCCCCTGTTTTTAATTAGTTTAAATCAAATGTACGGTTAGTGCCATTAAGGCTGCTATCCTTGAACCAAGTGAGGAAATGCTAACATTTATATGGAAACTGTTAATTTGTGGTTAAAATGATAACACATTTAGTTTTATGCCTCTAAATTGTCCTAACTGGATGAATACCAGTGAGAAGTTGCAATGATGGATGAAGTCATCTGAGCAAGAACACAAGTAAGCAAATTTTGACAGCATGCCAGATAAAGAGACTACCTGTTGATATACAGCATTAAGAGACCATGATATTTTAAACCGTTTCCAGTGCTCCTCTCTAGGGCCTACATAAAAGTACTTTCATGAATTAATTGCATATATATCAAAAAATATATACCTTTACTATATATAAATAAAATATGCTATTTTATATATGTATATTTCTTCTCTAAATGGAAGAAACTTCTAAAGAAATGAGAGAGCTGTTTAAATTAGTTTCAGGATGAAGATCTTCCTTCACAACTGTTTGAAATAAAAAATAAATGAGACTACACATGAGGACTAATCACATGGATAAAGTTCTGCACATGCTTGAGTCTGGAAAAATGGAAGCCCAAGAGAAAATTCTTGGCTAGGTCTTCTTTGGTGTAAATTGTCAAATTTCTACTGAAGCTGGCCCTGTGGTCTCATTTATACAACTCTACGTCCAAAGTAATACCCATAAACTCCCTCTTGATTTACATGAGCACCACTGAGAGCAGAATTGGGCCAAAGAAGTGCCCCTGTGTTGAAATAACGAGCATGCAGTAGTTTCTGCTAGAGCTTCACAGAGTTTTCTCTCCTAATCTCGAAATTGTTTCTGAGGGAAGTTTCCTTTGCTGCAAACAATCAAAACATGGACCAGCTCCTATTAGTCACTGCTTATCATTATTAGCCCAATCCATGTTGTTAGACTACAGCTGAATTCCCATCCCTGCAACAAACAGAATTTAGCAAATAATGTTTGACAAAAATGTGAAACTGATATTTCTTAGTACAAGACATATTTCATACGGAGAAACTTCAGTGCTGAAAGATTCGTGGTATCAAAATATCTGAATCATAGTACAAATAAACAGCGCCTTGTAAAGGCTGCGGGGCCAAATTCCGTGCTGGAGTAATTCCATTGAAGTCGGTGGAATTGTGCCAGGAGATAAACTGCCATCTAGATTTTGTTGGTGTTGAAGATTTTGTCAGTAAAAATCTTTGCTACAAAAAAGGTTGCAGGTAGCAAAGTTTGAACTAATTCAAAAAGTCCTTTCGGAAATCCTTGCTTTATTGATGAGGACCACAGAGTTTGCTGAGCCCCCCCTTTATTTGGGTGTATGTTCTACAATTCCATTATTTATACAAAAATATACCTGGGTGTAATCCCCACACACTGTGCCTTACCCCTTCTTTTAAGCATTTGTGCAATCCTTCAGTGATCCAGACTGAGTGGATTGAATTAATGGCAACTTTAAAACTACAAGTTTTAGTGTAATTGCTTTATTGTTTTGGAACCAAGATGCTTACAATCCAGTTCCTGTGCAAACATGTTTTAATGTGTGTTAATGTGTTTCAAAACCAGACCCTCTCCGCAAAATTCTGCTTTTCATTAATTGACATCAGTAGCATGGTACAGTATTTCAAAGCACTGGCCAAATATAAACTGTGTTTCTAATTTCCTTACTTTCCTGTGTTTGGAATGCCAATGTTAATTTGTTCCCATGGAAGAGTGAGAGCTGCCAACCACAGTTTTATATAAATGGCTTTACAGTGCAGGGCTGCCAACATTAAATGATACTTAGGAATTTTCATGACATTTTATATTTAATACTGTGTGTGTGAGAGAGAAAAATTGAGGGAGATGTATGGGATGTTGAACAGCACAAGCTCTGATGATCAAGGGAAATGTTTGAAGAAATTTATCCTTTGAGGAACTGTTACTTAATGTTTCTTCTCATTTAAGATTTTTTAATAGTCTGTCAGATATTACATAGCATATTCCTTGTGCCTAGATAAAAGTTATTTTGCAGGGAACTTTGTTGCTAACAATCCAAACAATTCTCCCTCCCCCCCCCCCCCCCCCCCATAATTTTAGTTATTTATTAATAGATGAGCAGATGGACTTTAGTTTATGTTGTTCCTCTCATCATTATGAACTAGATTGTAAGAATGTGATATTACTCAACATGAGAAAATGCAAAAGCAAGAAAAGCTGCCACAACTAAGGAACAGGGGAATTAACTGATTTTGATTAAACTGCCAACAGGTAATTTTTCTTTAGAAGAATAGGAGCAGCTAGATAGAATAATTTGCCTTTCTTAAAGAAAATCAAGCATTATCACAGCTTCTTTAGTGGTATGTCTGCCTTTGTACATAAACCAAATGTGAAGTTTCCTTTAAACAAAGTTTACTTTCAACTGATGATGGTAAAAACAAAGTCTGTTTATGTATTTCTCCTTTTATTCCTGGAAGATATTCAAAATACAAATTGTTAATGTTTCAGTAGATTCCTCTTAATGAGTGCTATGGTTTATCTCTCCATTTCCCCAGTTTATTGGAACAGGTGCAGTGTCTGCCCTCCGTGCCAGCCCCGTGCTATACCAACAAACAAAGTGTTGTTTTGGTTCACTGGATTTAAAAGTCTCCTGAGAATAAAGAAATGAAAGAGAAAGAATTTAGAAAGTGCCTAGTGAAGGAAAGGCACTTCAAGTAATGTGCTTTGTCACTCAAGTCTTCCCGTAAATTACCTTAAAGTATTTCTAAACTGTTTGAAAAATATTATCCACAGAGGATTAAGTTTCTGTTGCATCTCGGAGGTCCCACACTATTCTTTATCATCTTTATCCTACCACAGTAGCTTCCAAGTTAGTGTCTCTTGTTGTCAGGTTGAATTAAATTTTACAGGAGTAAAAACTCTTTTTTCCTTCTCTTAAAGTGGAAGAACTGTGCATTTTCTTTTTTTTTTTTTTTCAGTGTTTCTGCTTCCACCTCATTTAAGAGATACTGCAAATAGGCATCCAAGTTTAAACAAGATTATGTTGTAATTAGACAGACAAACTCATAATTATTTAAGGGCTAAACCAACAACAACAACCCTTTCAGGTTCATTTTGACAGTGTTTATCCAGCGTATCTGGAAAGGCTTACAATTAAAGTGCCTGAAGGGTGGGGATGAGATTTTTCAGCATGCAGTCAGTGCTATCGGGTCCACCTGGCCTGGGAAACTATGCAGGCTTTGTAGTAGAGAAAATCCTTTAGCTTAGATCTTCATGGCAAGCTCTTAAAAGCTACCTTCCTTTAAAAAAAAACAAGGAAAAGGAGGGGAGAGGGAAGGTGCTGCTTCCCCCTAAGCGATAATTAAGGCGAGCAAGAGCTCTCTCAGTGGTGGGGGAGCACGATGGGCCGATAATCTTGCAGAGCATCACTCTGTAAGGTTTTCCCTGCTGTACACAAGTGCCTTTCAAATGAGCACAGAGTTTCCTCTCGCCGTGCTGCAGCCTCCCAGCGCGATGCTGGCCTGGATCACACCTCCACACAGCCCCACTGATGTCACCCGCAATATCCTCAGCTGGAGCAGCCTGGCCCCAGGCCACCCCGGCGGTGAAGTCACCACCCCTGACACCATCCGAGGAGCTGGCACAGCTCCTGTGCCCAGCCTGGGGGGCTGTAAATCAACCTGAGCTCTTGACTCTGTCACTGGAGCCCCTGGGCCAAATCCTGCCCTTGGCCACCGCCTTGCCTTGGCACTGGCGGGGCTGCCTCGACTTTACCAATTGTTCTTCCCACAGCACTGTGGCTGTAAAGCTTTTAAAAAGAGACCAGAAGAGCTCTGGGAGAAGTACTAAAAAAATGCTCATAAAATAATACAGTATCAGTAGTTGGGAGTTTTAATTATGATGGAGAGAAGAGTTTCTTCCTGGGTGAGGACTGGGAGTAGGGCTGGTTGTATTTCCCTGTGTTGGTACCTGGAGCAGCCTTTGACTGTAGTGAGTCCTTTGGCACCACAGGGGAAAGCAAGTTCAGGTCCATCATTTAAATGGAAGATTAAAAATTACTGTAATTTAGAAATTTTGAATTCTGGTGCTTACATTTGAGTACTGTTCTTTTGTATCCGTATTTTAGCAATTTATTTACACAAGACAATTATCTGTAATGCCATGAATGATAACCAGTCATCACTAAGAGGAATCCATTCCTAACTGTGTTTGTTCTACCCACAAGCTGCTCTTCCCCTGGTTCTCAATGTTAAAACTTATTGCTGCTTCCATCACTAAAAATATTCTGAACAATTTAATCTTGCTACTTTTATTTGTTTATTACTCTGCAGTTCTTATAATCCCACAGGGACTTTTTAGATGTTAATAAAGAGTACTGTACATCACTTTTCCTGAAGCTTGTGTGGCACTATAAACATCATGCTGAGTTTAAGTTCCCCTTTCTGACCATATCCTTAAAAAATCCAGCACTTGTTAAGAGAATGGAGGGGATTTTTTTTTCTTTTCTTTTTAACAAAAAGAAATAAAAGGAGGAAAAAAAGAGAAGTAACTTTAGCCTCACAATCTGCTAGCTACATAAAGCAGTAAATGTTCAGTTGAAGCAGGGAAAAACCAGAACTGCTAGAGACTGGTTGTTTCCTTTTGGAGGAAACAATAAATGTGCCCACTTGTATTTTAACAACATTACTACTGGGCCCCCTAATTAAACAAATATACTTGTAATAAACTGCAGAAGAGAAGAACTGAAAAAGAATCATTCAGCACAGATCTTTCTCCTCAGCTCAATAAGAAATTTTTGGGTAACCACTCTTAAATCTTGGCCCAAATCAGGAGATGAAGGTATTTCAGCACTATGTGATGAAACATTTGTCTCCTGAGACAGGTGAAAAGGAGAAGAAAATCAGACACGTGGTGTAAAACTTCCCTCATTGGTGTGGACACAACTTTGACCTCTGAATACAATAGTTCCTGCAATCCATGGCATGTGCTGTAATCAAATTACCGGAATATTTGAGTCCATATCCCTGGAAATCTCTGACCGTTCCACTGCATTAAAGCCTGACACAGGGAATACAGAAATACACAAAAGAATCCAGAACGATGCAGAAATGCATTGAAGCCAACCCCAAATATTTCTTTAGCAAACAGTAACTGTCATTTTGCTCATTAGTCCACAGCTGTGAGATGAGAGCTGCTTCACTGGAAATACTGCAGAGGAGGGAGGTAAATCTAAGCCTGTGTGTCTGATACACTGCAAGTCTTTCCTCCTCGGGTTGGCAGCTGTAATCCAAGTGAGCAGTGACTGGTAGGCAGGAGACCAAGCTGGAGAAAAGTGTTCTGTGCTCCTGCTCCTTCAGAGATGCTTTCACAAGCCCCACACCCTCATTTCTGTGCTATTTTCACCAGTTGCACACAACAGGACCCGAGCTGGGCTCCCTCCATTCACACCAGGGCGTATTTCAACAGCTGATCTTTCACCCCAGAACTGCAATTGCAAAATTGCGTTTGAAGACACACAAAAACCAAAACAAAACAGAAAATGCTGTTGTTAGGGGCTGACTCAGGAGGCCTGGATGGCCCAGCCCTAGTGAGAGGCTCAGTGTCAGGAATCCAGCAGGGCTATGGTATGCAGGGCTAGGTGCTGCTGATGTCACTGATGGGCTTATCTTGTACCAAAAGAAAATTCCTCTTGTATAATAGGGATCGTGGGTGGGAATTAAACTGCAAATAAATCTTTGCCTCACCTTCAGATGCCGTTGTGCCTGGGGCATGGGCCACCAACGTTTAAAGTGTAAAGGGGACAGACACGTGCACATGCTCTATACATGAATATGTACATCTTTATCTTCGGAGGACATTCCTGAAATAACAGTTTAAACTTGCCATCATTTTGAGATGCTAACATTTTGCCTCTGCAAACAGGAATATATGTGGATGCCAGCAACTCACAGGTCTTTAATATTCATAGCTCTCAGGGCTGTATAGAGTTAATAAAAGAATAAACAGCTGCCTATTTCTCAATAAAATAAATGTGTTGCACAGCAAATATTCCTAGAAAGCAGCAGGCTCCTATGCATAAGCTATGAGTCCCATCACAGGCTAAAGGACAGCGAGGGGATGTGTGGTGCTGGCAGGGAGGGTCATTCCAGGCAGTGACCTCCTCTCCAGGTCCCATGTCCCAAACCCAGTGCCCCACCTGAGCTCGGCTCTCTTGGCAGCACAGAGGAAACATGATGATCTCAAAGAAAAATGTGAACTGGGTCATGAAGTCACACTTGCATGAGGAAGGGCACTCCACAGTATCTTTGTAAGCAGCAACTGAAGTTTCTAATGGTTATTTTCCAAAACATCCCCCCAAATACTTCACTTCTGTATAATACTTATAAACTGCTAATACCCCTGGACCTCCCACATACAGAACACCTGAGAAATAGGCAACGGTTGTAGCGGCCTGGGTGCAGGGATTTCCCCTCTGGGGCAGCAGGACCTTTCCCCTTAATAGTTTGTTGTCCCCTAATCTCCCAGCTCTTGCCTGGCCCAGAGCTGCAGATGTTTGCTAGTGCACAGACAAGCTTGAAAGGCCCAGCTGGTCGTGGTTTTGGGGCACAGCTCAGTGTATACATTCCAAGTTGAGATTTTGCTGATCACAATCAAAGGCTGAGATCCTTATCTGATGGCTGTGTGCCTGATATCAGCTGCTTATTTTGTAATATGCCACAAACTGCTCTCTCAACAAAAGCAGAATCTGGGATTTCAGCTGAGAAATCCAGCAAGTCGTATGGGTTCAAACCTGGGAAACTGGTTTTTAATTATTTTCCTTTTATCCCAGTAAACCACAAGAAAGGCTGGATTCCCTGCGACTCCTGCTGTGCTCCTCGCAGGGAGCCTGTGCAGGTGTAGGCCCACACTCCTGCAGTACTTGGGGGGGATGCTGGAATTGTTGTGGCAATACAATATTAAAGGAGGATTAATTAGATTTATGCTATTTATTTGGGCAGCTGCTCAGTAGATGAAAGGAAGTCTGATGCAAATGAAATGAATAAGCCTTTAGAGGCCAATGTCCAGTCACTTCTCCACTCGTGCCGCTCAGCACAGCTGGTGCAGAAATGGGCACATTCCTTTGGCAAAAATGAGGCATTTGAAGATTCCATCAGCTGAACTTTCTCTTTCAAGTGTTGCCAGTAGATGCACAATATATACATGTGCTTTTTAAAGACTTTTATTTTGAACTCAAGATGTGAATCTATGGCATTAAGAAAAGCAGAACAATCCTTTATTTAGCTGCACCTGCACCTTAATGCCTAATGAGTTTAGTCTGATGGAATCCAGACCTCAGCAAGGATTATAAATTCTCATTTGATTTCATTTACTTCTAAAATACCTTAAACCAGCTGTACTAGTCCAGAATCCAGTCCTCCTTTCTCTATCAGTTTTGCAAGTGTTGTTGAATCTTTTGCTGTCTTAAGTAACTTTATTCTATGTAATGATACTGCAAAGTAATAAGAAACAGCAGCTTGAAAAAAATCATGTCATAGAAGATAATTAGCATATAAGCTCAAAAGCATCAGATTATGAGCACAACTTTCATGAAGTTCTTTTAGCCCTGGAAGGAAGATTTGGAACTCACTCTCCAGGCAGCAGAGGTACCTTTAGCCATTTCTGTCTGTTTTGTATAAGCACATCACAGATGCTCAGGCAGTCACCTTCCCAAAATTACTGACTCAGGCTGTTTATTATGAACAATATCTAATTTATCAAATACATTTGAAGACTTATTACTTTGCCCCAGTGTAGATACTGGAATGCAAGGGAAAAATTTGATCCTATTGCATCTCTGCATGGTCAAATCATTACATTGAACAGCTACTACAACATATTTTGGTTTTAATTTGCAGTAAAAATTTTTAAATTTTTTATTTAATGTCCTCTGCACATGCCAATTGCAGCTCGCGGTGCCTGTGCTCCCAGCAGGCTCCCATCTTCCTGCAGAGATGCTCAGTCCTTCCCTTGTGGGCTTTTTTCCCCATTTTAGGTTTGCCTGTACCAGTCTCTCACGCTGCCTCTTATCTCCCCTGGATGAATACACTTTATTTCTGACCAGATCTGTTCAGCCACTTGTCTCTCCCTCCGACGGCCTGGGGATGTGTTTGCATTTGGTCAATGCTGTGTGTACACACAGTCAGGGCAGGCTGCTGGTTTTTGCATCAGTGATTTTTTGAGACTTGCTCAGTCTCAGAGCGGGTTGCAAGAAGCACCTTGGGCCCCATCTGCTGAGTGGCTGGGCTGGGGGATTATTTCTCTCAATAAACCTTATGGCCACTTAACTTTTCTCCCTCTTCGTGCTCTGCAACCACTTCCTATTTGAGACACCCCTCACCCTGCTTTCTCCTCCTCCAGACCTGCCTTTTTCTGTGCTGTGGCTGCCACCTCAGCCTGATCCTCATCATGATTCCTCCCCAGACTGCCACTATCTCTTGACCCTTGGATGCACTAGCAAAATGTGTGACTTGGAATTCACACCTAACTCTGGCAGGGAAGCTGGCCTGGCCAGATAGAGCTCCCTGATTCCACAGCACCAGGGAAGCAGCCTTGCTGTCCCCTGAATTACAAAGAGCCAGTGAGCAGTGCAGAGTAGCAGTTGTCTCTGCTCAGAGGGGGAAAAGAAAAATGTACTCCTGCATCTTCACATACCTCCCACAGCTGCATCCGTAGGATTTAGGTTTAGGGGATGTGTTAGACAGCTGCATGCCTCTGCTCTCAGGCTGTGTTATTCCATGCTGTGCAGACAGAGAAAAGAAAGCAGGAGCAATGATGAGCTTCTGCCTGTCATTTTGCTCAGTTTGACTGCAGGGACAATTCTAGAATGGGGTGTGGAGCTGAGGCTGCCTTTGTGGGGCTGTGCGCCCACCTCAGCCAGCCCTGTGCACCCACGGTCCCTGCAGGGGGCTGTGAGAGCCCCTGGCTTGGAGCTGCTGTCCAGGTGCATCCCATCTTTCAGGTACACAGAGAGACACAACAGCCCTGGTCTGTCTGGGGTAAATACCAGCCTCAGTTAACCCTGCTCCCTGTGCCAGAATGAGAGCTTGAGACATCTGTGATGGCCACAACAGTGGCTGGTTGGGAGGACACAGGAGGAGCCATGATTTGCAGCATCACCACAGTCCCCAGCTTGCCTCTCTGGAAATGAGCCACCCACAAGGTTTTTGCAATGGGAGAGCTGGTGAGGCTAATCCCCAGGTCAGCACTGTCCTGGATTCCCCCTTTGCTGTGAAAGGAGGAAGAGAAACAAGATTTGAGAGCCTGGTGAGGGAGGCCTGGCAGGAGATTTCCTTATGGTGGATTCCTGGAAGATGAAGGTAGAATTAGAGGGAGTCTGTCAAAAGGAACAACTGCATGAACTCCCATTTATTTCTTTCCCCTGTCACACCCCCAATTCTCCATTCCCTCACACCACTCAAATCCCACAGCAATGCTCAGTGTGTTACAGCAGCTGCAGATGGATTGCAGCTCCATGTGCTGCCGTGTTTCACGTGACAGGGCTGTGAATAAGGTATTCTGGAGAAACACAACTCTTCCCTGCTTATTTAACTTTGCTTTCCCCAGATACACATGCAGACACAGCAAACAGCACCAGGAGTCACACCACCATCGGTCTGTTTACTATTAGGAGAGTTTTGTGTTCGCAGAGCAGTCCCACGTGTAAATTTTTCACAATACCTTTCATCTCGTCTGGCTCTGCTTTCAGCAGAGAAACCACAGCGTAAGCGGGTACCCATCAGGGCACACTCGGGAAGGAAAATGGATTACCTGTGCATAACCTGCCCAGATACTTCATGGATGTTCTTTAAAAAGAAATGGTTTTACCATCCAGCATTCCCTCAAGTGTCTGCAGAGAAATCCCGGCAGAAAATGTCTCCGAATTCAGAAGGCAGCATGCACGGTTCTCTCTGTCCTTTCCTTCCCAATGACTGTTTCCCCCTTTGCCATCTACCATACTTAGGAATGTTGACTTAAAAGACTCCTGGGTGACACATGGGGCGAGAGGATGTGGTGACTCACAGCATCCTCTGGTCCCCACACCACATTCCGTGGCGGCACGTGGCTCCCAGGGGAGCAGGTGGCTCCCGAACTGCGCTTCGAAGCCCTGCCTGACGTGGGTACAGCACTGATCCCAGCACTGGAAGAACACCAGGAAGGGAGAAACACCAATTTCTGCTCTGAGCAGCCCTTGCTAGCTGAAGTTTGACTTAGTCAGGAAGAACTTGCTGCTGCTTCGGAGATAATTAAACCCATCTTCCCTCGCCCGGCTGTTTGCACACGCACAATGATACCATTGTTCCGAGTCATGCAACACATATGCTGACATTAAAGTGTTTAATCTTGTAGTACAGTATTCCATTATTTTTTGGACATCTGTACATGATAGAAAGGGTACATATTAAGGGATTTGTTGACAAAGAAATGGCTAATGCTGATACATGTGTGGACTGAAAGGATCTTTCCAAGTTGTGTTCTGCAGTAGGGAGGCTGCTGCTTCCCAGGCCTGAAGCCTGGCACAGATGTGATATGCACTGCTGCTATTACCACTTTTCAATTTATAACAAGGAGTCAGTGTTTAGAAGAATTTTGGAAGCTCCCTGCTGGGTTTGTGGCTAGGTGGTCTTGCTGGCAACACCACCTCCATGCTGAAAGCTGAAAAAATGAAGTGATGGCTAAAGGGAGAATATTAACTCCAGAGGGGTTTTTTTCCCCTTTCGAAGGAAAAATGCTTACCCCAGATCACTTTGCAGAGTGAGCACTAAAGAATTTCCAGCCTCTGGGGTTGAGGATAGGGGTTTATGGAGCCTGGTTTTCATCTTACTTGAAATTAGTCCGTTAGTTCCGCTCTCCACCCACAGATGGGGCAGGACTTTGCCCTGGCACACAGTGAGTTTACCATGCAAGAAAGTTTATCACCTTCTCCTCCCTCTACCTGGCTGTAAAATGGATCCATGAGCAGGGAGCAGCTGGGTGCAGGGTCCCTTCTGCTGAGCTATGCTCTTCCCTTGCCTTCTGCAAAGGGCACATGGGGACAGGGCATCAGGACAGGGCTTGGGCAGATGAGCCCAGAACCCCCCAAATATCTGGGGGTGCTGAGCCTGTGGCTCAAGGACAGGCTGTGTTTTTAGAAGTGGCAGGATGGCAGCAATCCCTGGTGATGGGGTGCATTAATGAGTTATGGGAAAACCACAGGCTATTTTTCTAGTAAACTTATCTCACAGACCAAAATCTAGCTGTATTTGTTTTTCCTTATGTATCTCCAAAAACCTGCAATAGCTTCTAGATGACTTGGAGAGCTGCAACTATTCCATGTAAAAGGTCCTCCAAATACTGTTTTTACCACTCTTAAAAAAAAAAAAAAATCCCATCACACACCCCAGGACATTTGCTCTACTCCATTTATAGAACTCCCAATTTATATTCAACTATTTCTTCGAATATTTCTGTAACTGCTGCTTTAGCTGCCTAATGTCAGCATGTAAATCATGAAGCCGAGAGAATGAAACAAATGAAGACCAATCACAGAACTTCGCATTCCTAAATTCTTGCCATTATAAATTTCCTGCCACTGCCCCTGTAACTCTTGCTGTCGAGCACACTGAGGAGGGAAACATGTGCCTTCGCAGACTGTGGCCTGGCATGACATTATTGCAATAATCTTTATTATAGTCCCCCTTTTCCTCAGAAAAATATAAGGACTGACCTTGCATTTCTTGCTCAATCAGGCATCCTGCTGAGCCCAGTAGGCTCTTTCAGCTGCAGAGACCGCTGGATCCTTCCCCTAATTGGTTTCCTCCTTCTTGAACCTCAGCAACATAAGGAGAAAAGGCCTATATTTCATAAGTGCCATGGTTTTATCCACCAATTTAAAGACAAAGAAGTGCAATTTATAGAGGGAACATTTAATGCCTGTTAATTAGGATCCCATCAAGAGGTCTAGCATTTGACATCCCGAAAATTTACAGCGCAGTTTCACAACCACCACAAGCCCCGAGCCCAAGGGGTGGCCCTGGCCTCCCTCCCGCCGTGCTGGGAGGTCCCTGGTCCTCCTGCCACTGCTGCTCTCGGGCACTGTGGGGAGCTGGGAGAGGACAGGATCCACCCAAAAGCTCATCTGGGGAAGGGAAAATTTTTTTGCACTTGAATACACTTCCCAAGGGAGACAAGAGGGTGAGGCAGGAGATAGGAGAGGAGCTTCCCTTTAAAAGCAGTAAGAGACACAGGCTGGAAGGGCTGGTGGGGCCCAGGTGGAGCTGGTCCCAGGGCAGCTGATTTCTGGGAATCTTGGGCTCTGCACTGAAATGATGCAACAGAGTTTCTGAAGTTTTGGCTTCGATCTCGGGGGGTGGCGATGGAGGGAAATAAAGGTAAATTTTCTTGGAAAATTCGAAGAAGATTTGGCACTGCTGGGTGCAAATGTGTAAGTCAGAGTTTAGTTTGCTCTTTCATGGAAACACTGAGGCTGAGGTCAATCCACGGGGTCTCAGCACAAGCCTGGCAGCCCTCAGCCACCTCTGAAGAAACAGTGCCCACTTTCTGTAGCTCTGCAGCTGTCGGAGGGAAAGCAGATAAAGGCTTTCCTACTCTCTAAACTCACCACACAGGTAGACTCTGAAAATCTGTTAGATCTTAATGCCAGAGTGTGGCAGATTTTTTTTGGCATCCAAATCTCTGAGGGGTTTCTCAGGCAATTGCTGACGGCTCAGCAGCAGCCTGGCTGAGAAGCTAAGGGAGGGGGTGTTGTCTTTTGGAATCTATTTTCCTTTGACTTATCTTTCAGTCTCAGGAATTCAGGACCTTTAATCTATTTGAGATTAAAGTCCTTTACAAATCCCTTCTGGCCTTTTTTGGGAGTGAAGAAGTTACAGACACCCTACTGCACATTCCTTCTGGTGCCTTTTTCCATTGTAAATGAGAAACAAGTAGCTCTAATTGTTGTAAGCACTACAATAAATGAGACAACTGCTCTCAAAGTGCCTCATAAAAACAATTAACATATTATCAGGTGAAAGCGTTAACAAGAAAATTTAAGTTTTTACTTGTTTATATATTCAAAATATATTCTTAAGTGCATCACCCAAATGTGCCAAGGAGGAAGAGGTATGGAATTACCAAAGCTTTCCCAGTCTGGCAACCTGAGAACAGAGTCTATTCATCTGATGTTGACTTTCATTCTGCAAAAGAGTTTTTTGCATCTTCAGAAAACCAGAGCATAAAAATACCTAAGCACGTAGACTGGCCTCCCATGAAATCCATTGAAATTAGTGAAAATATTTCTATTGACTTCCCTGGAGTTTAGATTAGCTCTTTAATATTTCGGCAATAATTACTTTTTAACACTGTCATTCTTGGGAAAAAAAAAATCTTGCTGTGATTCCCTGGTCCTTTGCTCAGCACATGGGGCTGGTGCTCGACACCGTGCTGCTGTGCTGGGTTCCAGGGCTGAGCTGGGAAGGGTCGGGAGAAGTAACAACACTGCAAGCTATGCCTCAACATAATCCTCACTGTCACATGGCAGGCCTTGCCTACCAGCAATCCCTGAGACAAACCCAGAGGTCCAACCAGTGTTTGCAGAACTAGCTCAGGTTGGCTTTGCACTTGCCAGCAGTGATTTACAAAGGAGCTGAAGGCAGTTGGGGCACTTGTTTCTAATCTCAACATACTTTGCTGTGAAAGTGACCAAACGTGGGATCCATTTAAGTTTCCCAGCTTTATGCTGATTTGTCATTTGCTTTGGAAGTTTGGGCACAGGGGGTGATAAATCAGGACCACAAGGTTTTCTGTCCAACATTATTTTTTGGTACTGGCTTCATCTCTGTTGCTCCAGGTTCTAAATATCAACAGCTACACTTTTTTATCCCTGTATCCTAATGTTTTTAAGTGCTGTATCTTCAGCACATGTCAGAACAAGCACCCAGTATTTGTTGACATTTTATCTCTAGCTTTCCCATATTTTTGCATCTGATACCTGGCTGCTTCACACCTGAGCACATGTATCCATCCTGTTTTCTTTTAACCATCCCTGTCGTTGCACAACCATGTCCTGCCCCCTCTTGCATCACCATCAGGCCACAACAGAGGCTTGGAGAGACAAAGGACTTCAGAGAGCTGGGAGCCCTCTCTGTATCAGATAGAGCAGCACTCAGATCCTGCACAGATAGGCAAGGCCAGACTTTCAAAGGTGCTGATCTGACTTGCATATTTGCGACAGGTGTGGCCAAGTTACTGATAACCACCAGCCTGAGATATTCCTTGTTTTGGCTGCATCACCTTAATTGTCCCCCAGGATTTTTGGTGTCTTGCTTGTTTTCTCATGCATCTGATGTCCTCCTCCATCCCACAGCTCTCAACTCCCATTGTCTCCACCTTTCCCTTCCCAAAGGACTGTGCCAGAGGGAGTGTCTGATGATCCTCATCCACCATAGCTCCAGCTGACTGCCCCACTCCCCATGCCAAGAGTTACTTTACACCAGCAAATTTTGAACCCTGTGTTAAATTAGGCCAGAATTTGTCTGCAGTGGTTGTGCCTCCAAAATGCAATACTGCTTCTAAGAGTGAGGAGAGCCTCATGTTTACACATGCATCACCTGTGAGTGACTTTGGATTGTTTTTTAAGGAGAGGAAATCCACTGTTTTCCCACAGTTAAGGCACACAGTCTGTTTCATAGCAGAATTATATTTCAAGGGTGTTCTTCCTTTTCCTATTTTACAACCTTTGATTGCACATCCAGAGCTTTGGCTTCCTCTCCAGGCAGCTGCCTTGCCAAGGCATTTGAATTGTGAGCTGGAATTTCCAATGTTTGAAATTAGCATCTGGGCTAAAACCATTCACCAAAGCCTTTGGGTAGCAGATTTGTGAGAATTCTGGGCCTGGGATGAAGATGAGTTGAAGTTCTGTGGGCAGAAGGGCTATGAAGCATATCCAGCAAATAGTCAAAATGCTTGATGTCTTTTAAGGGAGCATTTAACACTGATTTAACATTAATGGCTGACAAACAGCTGAGACTTAGTCCTTCAGGAATGACCAAAAGGTTCTTGTGTCATTGTGTCAATACGGATCGTGGATTTTATAAATCTAATGGAGGAACTGCAGTCACATTCAAAGAGCTGCAGCAATTCTCCTGACTGTTTCAGTGAACATGTAAAATACCACTGTTCCCCTCTGCCTTTTTTTTTTAGCACTCCCCCCACTCTCCCCCTTCCAACTCCTCAGGTAATTAACTGGAAATGACCCAGTTGCAGCATTGTCAAAGGTCTAACACCCATCAAACCCAGGAAACTCAGGCTCCTTGAATGCTCCCCTGCTTACCCTGTGCTGTTGTGCTTAAGGTATTCCAGGGGTCTACAAAAAGTGCTTGATCAGATATACTGTACCATATGTTCCCACATACCAACACACAGCAGCATGACTTAGGGATAGGATTTCAGCCTTCATAATGAAGAGTCTTACTTTTATGAGTTCGAGTCAGACCCTTAACGTTATTTTAACATAGATTTTGGTGTTTAATTATGTAATAAGATTTACTGCAGTCATCTAACAGATGTTGATTCAGGGTCAGTGTTTCTCATAAATTAGTTCTGAAAGGATTTGTTACTTCTGGGTCAGCAGATAGGTCCAGAGTGCAAAGAAAAAGGGGAAAAACAATAAACACTGAGTTGAAGGGTTTCTTGGGATTCTTTCTTCAGTTACATATCCACATATTTTCATGATCTTAATGACTATAGCCACAGGAATGTTTGCTTTAACACTAAAGATGGCTCAGGCCAAAACCCTATATCCAAACATCTGCAAAGCATGGGAAAGTTCAAACTTTGGGGCTCTTTATTTTATGACCCTGGCTGTTAATTTTTCATACTAACACGACACATTTTTTCTAGGGCTCAGCAGTGGGAATTGCTGTGAACTTTAGCAGCACCCCAAAAAGTTTCATCTTCATGTGCTTGTTGTCAGACCTTGTGCATAAAATGCAGCTAAAGGCCAGTGTTGGTTGATGCAGTTGTCATCACACACATACTGAAAAACTGCACCCACCTTCCTCTGGAAATTCAGCCTTCCAGTGTCTTTGGAAGCAAATCATGTTTGTACATCCTACTGCTAACAGCTGCAACTAAAACCACACAGTTTTATACTCATTCTTCTACAGTTGTGGTTAAAGGAGTGATTCCATATTAAAGTATTTTTTCATTCCCTTTTAATTTAGGTGCAGACAAATTCCTTTAAAACTGAAATCATGCTCTTTATATCTTATTCTATTAGGAGTACTTTGGAGGAAAGGGATTGAGGCACATTTAACAGTGTTGCTAGCACGTCCAGGGCAGTTGTAGCCTGCCAAGTCTTCTACAAGCATGGGTGAATACTCACAATATTCCCCCACATCAGGGTATGAGACACTGAATGTTGTCCCTGAGATGTTTTAGTAGAGGTGCAACAGAGACTGCTCAACCTATAAAACCATTTGCTGAACTTAATCACCTTTGTCTTGGAAAGTTTGGAGGTTTCATACCTAAAAACTCCTCTAAGATGAATCCCAGCTGTGAGTAAGAGCTCTGAAGCATCTCCCTGAGCAGCAATCACACAGTGGCAAACTGGACTCCTCACGGAAGGGATGTGAGAGAGGAGGAAGAGTCCATGGCCAACGGCTGAGCCTCGGCCAGCAAAGCAGCACTGAACCTGCTCCATGCTTGGACACAGCCCCACTCCCAGAGCCTCCCCATGCTCTGTCCCTGCCACAGGGACACCCTGGCCAGCACTGATCTGCAGTTGTACCATGCAGCACTGTAAATTTAAACAGCACTTTCCAGACTCAGGCTTGAAACTCCTCTTTTTCAGGAGTAATTCCCTCTAAGTCAATGGATTTACACAATGGATTTGCTGCTGCCAGAAGAAAATCAGGCCTGTAGAAAGACACACATTCTTTGCCAAGGAAATCTCAGAGCTAACTACTTGAATTGTGCAGTCAAGCTGCAGGGAGGTCAAGTGGACAGACGACAGGGCTGGGACATATAGGAAGTTCCTGGTTCAAACCTCAGCTCTTAAAATGTCATGCATTGTGACCTTGGGCGAGTCAGTTCATCCCCTTATTACCTCCGTTTCCCCCTTTTCCTTTGTCTGACTTGTCTGTTTAATTTGGAATTTGTTCCAAGAAGGGTGCCTTGCCTCATGTGTCGGGCTGGGGCAGTGACACCTCACCTCCCCTTTGCTGGAGGACTGGCTTGAAGTCTTTGTTTCCTCCCAACAGCAACCCCCTGCTTCCGTACCCACGAGCAGGGCTACACGAGACCATCAGCTGTCCATCAGGGGACAGGCAGACCTGTCACCCCGTGGGATAACACACATCCCAACACTGGCCTGGGAGGATCTGGCACTTGTTATTTCACAGTCAGGGCTGGGAGGTAGAAGAAGGTCCTCAATTTGAGCAGTTTCTTCACAGCCCTGATCACTAAAGATCCTTTAAAATGAAAGCTTTGACCCTACAGAGCGGAGCTGTGGGCTTGTGATGAGTTCAGCTGGCACCAAATGTGGGACACTGGCATGAAGAGCCTCAAGGGCTGGAATTTGTGTCTATAGCATGTGGATATGTGTGTGATTGTCAGAAGCAGAGCCAGGCCAAGAACCAGCACTCCTGAAAAGCCCCATCTGTTTGTCTCAGCTCCTTCCCACAGCAGCTTGGTCGTTATCGGTGGCAAATGTCCAGAGTCACTTGTCACGCACAAAGCTGCCAAAAATCCTTGAAACACAATGGCCCCCTGTACCAGACAACCATAAAACAGTTCCAAAGAGAGCCTGATAAAGACATATATACCTATAATAGCCCAGATATGGGCAGGTATTTCCTATGTGCTTTAATGAACTGAGCAGCCCGTGAGATGCTGCAATCAGATATTCCTGCCCTTTTCTGTTGTGGCAACTTGCGAGCGTGTTTGATGGCGAGGGGAAGGGGAACAAAGCAGGTGGCTAATGGGCTGTTTTCTGTTTCAGTGGAGCATGACAGAGAGTTTCACCATCAGCGCTGCCACTACCGAGAGTTCAGGTTTGATCTCTCCCGAATCCCGGAGGGGGAGGCGGTGACGGCGGCAGAGTTCAGGATTTACAAGGATTACATCCGCGAGCGCTTCGACAACGAAACCTTCCAGATCAGCATCTACCAGGTCCTGCAGGAGCACCCGGGAAGGTGAGCGACCCACAGAGGGACCCTGGTGAAAGCACAAGCACAGTTTGTTCCTCCAGGGAGTCACATCCAGTGCTTTTAGAAGTCTTGGTGCCATCAGCAGGAGCGGCTGGGTTTGATATCAGGGCTGTGCAGGGGATCCCAGCCAATGCTGCTGCAGCAGCCACACAGCTCCTGTGTGTGGTGACACGGGGACAGGTGCCCTGTGAGCCTCCCCGTGCCCCAGGGAGCACCCCCAGCACTCCTGCTCTGGCCTCTGGGAGCACTCAGTGGCTTGGCTGCGTGCTAGTGCAGGAAAACTATCATAAACCAGGAATATTTCAAGATTTCTGGAACTATTCCCCCCTTCCTCCTGCCTCCGATGGATCCTGAGGTGGCAAACCCAAATGCTTCCTTTGGAACTGTAGCTTAATTACTAGCCCTTATTATCATAGGCATCCGAGCTCCCTAATTAACAAAGACAGACAACACCATGCTTTTTATATTGACTGATTGTGTTGCATGTGCACAACTACAAGATGAGCTATTAAATCCCTTCCAAGCAATTATTAATGTATGCCAAGCTCCCTGACAAATCCTCCAGGGAACTTGAATAAGAGCATATGTTCAATTTTCTCATCTGGTTTTAGTTCCAATTAATCAGCAGTCCCAAACCACTTATCAAAGGCACTTAGTTTCACTTGCACATACTTCTTTCACGTACAAGTCCTACCAAAAGTGAGATTGCATTTATTTATGCGAAAAGTATTTACAGTCACATTCTAGTCAGAAGTTACTCTTTAGGACTACTAAATATGGGCTAATAATACTACAGTTCTAATTTAGGTTTATGAAAAGAGAAACACTAGGGATTTAAAAAGTGAAAAGTCCAAAAGGGTAAGAAAAAAAAATATAATCAGGACTCTGGCTTTATAGTTTTATAAGAGCTAATAAAAATGCAAAAAAATTGAAATATGTCAGGAAACCTTGTCAACTTTTTTTAATGGTGAGGATTTCTACTGGTTTTGCTGGATGGTAAAAATGTTTAACCACTGGTGTGTTTTCTTCCACATCTGAAATTCTGATTTTATAGCTTAAAACTTGCAGATCTCCTGGCATTCCTAATGATGCAATTATTTGCAGTGTTTGGGGACTGTGTTAAAATTAATCTATTTTTATCAAACAGTAATAGTTCAAACTATGCATTTTAACCAGGTCTTCTTTAAATGGCAAGGCAACAAGCCAGAACTGTGCACAGGACCCCTTACATATCCTGCTTGCCATAAACATTTCAGTTTATTCTCTTGTTCCAGAGGCAGCAGCCTCCCTTTGATGTATTTCTTGAATAGATTGTTTAGGTAGAAGCCTGCAGGGATGACTTTCCACTCTTGGGAAGAGCAGAAACTGTAGATGTGTTGGCAGAGGAAGAGGCACCAAGCTGTGTGCCAGGGCACTGGGGAATTGCCAGAAACCTGGAGTAAATGACCTTCCTCATCAGGTGCCAGGGAAGTTCTCCCTCAGGTCCTGATGAGTGAGGTGCCCACTAGGAATCTTACTGACAGAGTCAGAATGAGATCTGATATCTTAATTTTACACTGGTGCATCCACAGGTTTGTTACAACTTTGTTTAGAGAGCGTGGCAAGGTGCTACTGGAGAGAGTTCTGTGTGGAGCAGCAAAAGCTTCTGCAAACTGTCTCCTCCACTAATTCCTATTCTTAAAGGAAAAAAAATGTATGCAAAGGGCAGGCATATACATGAACCACTGTCTGGAAGAGGTGAGGAATCTTGCTAATTATACAGATGTTCCAGCCACAAGATTAGGTGCAATTTTACTGCATCATATTCACCACAGGAACACTATTTTTAATGAGTGTTCATGCATATCCTCCTTTTGCATACATTTTGGCACAGACTATGGCGAGTTTTGAACAGTTTGTCCTGAAAAAATATTACTGTTGGTTTGGATTGACCCAAGGTAAAAATATTGTCACTAACATTTGTAAAAATATTTGCTCTTTTTCTGCATTTTTCCACTGACATTTTCCACCCGGCTCTGTCACAGCCCAGTCATCCAAGTCAGTGTGTCATTGGGCAAGTGGAGAAAGAAAACAAACTCTCTCCAGTGTTGATCAAAAACCACCCGTTCACTTTGATGCTTCCTTGGCTGTTTGTCTCATCCTGAGCCGCTGGAAAGTCAGCCCCATCTGACGTTGTTAGCAACAAGAGCAAAACAAAGCCAAACCCTCCCCCCCACGCAGGCAGGGAAACCTCTGCTGCCTTTGGGTTTCCTTCTCCCAGGGCTCTTCTGCTGACACAAGAGCACTGTGGGGATTGCCTTTGGAGACCTGAAACACCAGGGATTCTCCAGGCTGGTGCTGCTCCTGTGCAGTGCCTGAGGCGCAGCAGCTCCTGCCAGGCTCCCGGGGCAGCTCAGCATCATCTCCCGCACAGCAGAGAGCAGGACAACGTCCAGAGCCCCAGAACAGCACAGGGCGAGCTGGAAAGCCCAGGCTGAGGGTGACTGGGGAGATTTTCCTCTGTGAGGAGGCCAGGGGATATGCTGAAGGCAGGATTTGCAGTTAAACCACAGATGAGCCTCCAGTTTGGAGGGGGTGATGGTGCCCTCGGTTCACATGAACCAGAGGTATGAGCAGTTCAGCAGTTAATGACTTCACGAGTTCAGACAGGTTGGAGATATCTAACCTCCAACATCTCTTGTGTGCACTTCATTCTCAGTGAAAAATACAGGCTTAGGTGTTTCCAGAGCAACAGCTGCACCCCCACAGACTCTTCCTGAAATCCTGCCCCTCAACAGCACAAATGTTTGCAGGGTAGAAGCTCTCCCCCATCCACCCGCTCAACCTAACAATCCTGGCAGTAAAAATGGGAGCCCAGCCCTGTCCTTTGCAGCAGAGGAGATGCCACTTGGACTTTAACCACTAGAAATTATATCTCTGTCAGACTGAAGATATTGTTACAGGTCTTTGTAGGAAATCAGGCTAAATGATCAAATATCCTGACTTACCATTGCAAGGCAAGCTCTTCAAACTGGCAACATCTCCTTGATGAAAAGGCATGCACAGCATTCTTTAGGCACAGGGCATCAGTTATTCACTTTAGGCAAACAAGTACATTCATGAACAAAAATGTCCCAAATATCATAAACATGAAAACAGTTGACGTTTTAACTGGTATAACATGTCTAAAAGCTTTCAAGTGCATAGCTCAAAGTCCAGTGACTCATGTCCAACTTCTGTTTGGGCTTCGTGGCTCGCTCACCCGAGAGCATGGGAAGGTGTTTTACAGAGCCAGTGAGTGGCTTGAGAAAGGTGAGAGCAGCAGGGCATCCAGTCCCTGTTTGTGGTGATGAACCCTTCTCAGTGGGGGCTGAAGGTGGCCTTTGGGGAGCCAGGTGCTGCTCAAGTCTCCTCCCTCCTGGAAAAAGGAAGGAGAGCAAAGCAGATCCCAGTGCTCAGTCAGGGCACCACCCTCAGTTTATTAACCTGAAGCTGCAGAAAAAATGCAGACTGTAGAGCTGCCCTAAACCTCAGAGCTGGATCCTGCTTTTCTGTCTGCACCTTTCGACGCTGAAATACCTCATCCCAGAGTTGCATCTCCTATTTCGTTGGATCCAGCACTTGCACTGCAGAGTGAATCCCAATCCCTTTGAAGTCAATGGGAGTTTTGTTACTGGAGAGAATAAAACCAGGTACTTGACCAGCCTTTGGTAATTGAAATGTAGTTGTTACACGTTCACTTTGTGGCCATTATGGATTTCACAGGCTTCAAAGGCAGTGATTTGAATGCTCATGTTACCAGCCCTACAGAAAAATCAGATCTTGCAGGATGCATTCCTGGGTCTGACTTGCAGCTGGAACGCTTTAGCTTGAGCTTCAAACTACACCACTGCTGCACCAGATCAAACCTGAGCCCCTCTCCAGACCCCTTTCTGCTGTTCATTGGAGTCTGGTTCCATGTTGTGGGTTGAAACATGTAATTCTAGTACCTAAGAAAGGCTAAGGCCCACCCAACCCATAAAGCAGATGTGCCTTCTTTTTGGAGCTTTTTTAAGTACCAGTGTGATTGTTCTGGGGATGGTGCAGCACAGCAGTTTGACTTAATGATGTGCCCCAGCACTATGACAGTATCTGCAAATACTGACAAATATTTTGATTATAGTTTTTTGATGACTTATCTGCAAGTCAGTTGATAACTACATTCATCTCTCAGCAAGTAGCAAGGGAACTTCAGCCTGGAAATCCTGCAGTTCTCCAAGAACAGAGCTGTATCTGGTTTTCTCCTTCAGACCATTCCTAAAAGCCACTGCAAAACCTCTGACAAATCTTGAACTTAGCAAGGCACAACCCTTCACAGGCACTTGAGGAGCTGCAGGAGGCATTTTGCACACCCCAGTGGGTCCTTGCTGGGGTAAGTGATGGGCTAATGAACAGCCCTTCAGTGCTGAACAGAAGCAGCTGTATAGAAAGTGTCAGAGACGTGTGTATAACCTCATTTCTCTCAGCACTGTTTGTACAAGAGGCTTCATGTTTAGGAAACATGTTGCATCTCACTAACAAACTCCCATTGCCACTTTTAATCAGCCTTTGAGACCTAGATCTTATCCTTCTCCAACACTGTAGGAAAGGCAGCATGGCTACTAGAAGCACTAGAAGAATCTGCTGAAATTTTAAAGTGAATTTAATTTTTCCCTAGATTCAACAGAATTTACACAGATCTGTCTCACTACCAGCACACCCAGTTTTCAGACCAGTCCTTGGAAAACACCTCCACCAAAATGTATTCCTGCTCTGGACATCCATTCACCTGGCAGAGCCCCTGGGCTATGTTTGGTTGGTGGCTCCTGCCCGGGGCCATGGGGAGGGCTTTTGTCAGTGGGGAGGGCTTTTGTCAGTGGGGAGAGCTTTTATCAGTGGGGAGAGCTTTTGTCAGTGGGGAGGGAGAGGGATCCCAGGCACAGGGAAGGGAAGGTGTGGGAGGAGGGCTGCATCAGGTCTGTGTAAAGAGGGTGTTGCAAACGTGCCAGGGAGAGGCCCAGGGAGATCCTGGGGCCCTCTCAAAGTAGGAAAGTCTGAAAAATATTTTCCTAAGCTTGTCTTTGGACAGCTGCAGCTGACTTTAAGCAATGACACCAAGCAAACTGGAATCTGGATATGGGCAGGTTTTTAATCCAAACAGATGTCTTCTAACCCCACATCTCCTCTCACCCTCCCAGGATGCACTTTTTGCCTTCTCCTCCCTCCACCTGCTCAAACCTGGACATGAATAACCTCCTTCCCTCCATGCCAGCTCTGTCCTTGGGCTGCCTGCTGGAAAACTTGCACGGTGCCTGTGACCCAAACAGCCGCTCTAGGGTTAGAATATGAGTCAGGAGGAGAGGATTGTGCTCCTGGCTTAGACGCTGTGGTTTACATGCTGAATCAATGAGAATTCAACATATCCATGCCTCAAGTGTTTCCTACTTTAAAACAGAAGCAGGAGGGTTAACCCACATTTGTAAAGCCATTCAAAGGCTGTTGCAAGGTGTAACTGTATGGTTACTGATAGGCTGGTAATTCCTGCAGGTAGCAGGGAGGGGTCAGGGCAGCACAAGAACCAGGTGGGCTCTTTGGGCTGGGGGATTACCTGAAGCAGGCAGGGGACAGCAGCGCTGCTGCCAGGACAGGGCCAGGAGAGCCGGGGCTCTGGGGCTGCTCCCAGCACAGGGTGCTTGCTGGTCACAGAAATCACCTTGTCTCGCAGTGTAATGGAAATTGCCAAGAGTCACCTTCACTGCTGCTGCCTGTCCTTTTTCCCTATTTTTATCCCACTTGAAAGTGCTCATTAGTGTTTACTACCGCTTGTCAACCAGCAGCTTGAAATAACAGGGCTGACGAGGGGGATGGGGACAGTGAGTGAAGAAAACAGACATAAAAGCGGGGACTGTTTGGCAAGAGGACTGTCCTAAAATAGTGTAGACCTTACAACATTATAGTCTATAAATGCAGAGTTTCATCTCCTGTTCTCTTGCTAATGAAATAGAGAGATATGATAGAATTTCTAGCTCTCATGTTTTCACTGAATCTTTCTCTCTCTTGTCCATGTTCTCCTTGTGCCCCAGCTCACCAAGGCAGGCAATTAGGGCAGGTGCTGCACTTCTCATTTTTGCATATGTTTCTAGTGTTTATGGCTTCAAACCAAACTGCATCCTAGAGACTGAAAAAGTTCCCCAGCAAAAGGCAAAGAAGCCATACATACTATTTTCATGAAGCTTCATGGTTGTTAATCCTTTCTCTTATTTTAGAATTGCTGTGTTGCAACATGGTAACTCCCTTACAATTTCCTTTCAGGATACTCTTCCCTGCCTTTTCTGTACTTGTGTTCTCTTATTTCTGTGCTCATCCCCACAGTCCTCACTTCTTCCAGCCCTTTTCTCTTTCACTAAACATTTGCGATCCCTTTCCTTACCGCCATCAGCCCTTTGGCAGCTCAGCCCTTCCACCTCCATAGCTCCAGCTGCTTCCCAGACACGATCTCACATGCATCCTGCCCAGCCACCCTCACGCTGCAGTTCTTGTTACTCACCCCTGAGCCCAGAAAACAAGTTCACTGAGGAAGTCTCACAGACCACACAGCAGTTATATGACCTGTACACAAATTTTTGGGAGTTCTTTCTAACGGGAGGTGACTCTCCTGTCTGGCATCCAGGGCCAGACACTACCAAAGACATTAGCAGGCAAATGTCAACCTCCTGTCGTCATCTCAGGCTCCACTGCGAGCCTGATACTTGAGAAAACCAAGCAGAAAGCCCCAAATTTTATCATTGCTAAAAGCTCTGACACTCCCGCTGATGTCAGTTCTTTGAACGCTGAGCCATTTTGATGTGGTCTCGACAAAACATACTTGTGGTCTGGATCCAGACTTCGTAATTTATGTAACTCTAATCTAGACATTAACATTTCCATGTCCCAGCTTAATTTTTTGTAAAAGGAGGATCATGTGCCTTTCCTATCTCTTGCTCTGGTAAAAGGCTCAGTACAGTTTCTTGCATGAACTGAAGTCCTGAAATGAAGGGGCTGAATGCAGGGCCAAGGAACCAAAGGGGTTTTTTGCCTCCTCGTTGCAGTGCCATCATTCACATTGCTCCAAGAACACCCTCTGTGAGTACAGAGTTGGTAGGTGAGGCACAAGAGTGAGATGTGCACTAGAAACCTTTTCTCTTTGTGCTCAGATCTTTATCTCACAGCTGAAACCCAAACCAGCCACTTTAGTTAGACTAAACCAGCACTATCTTCTGTGACAAGTCATTAGATGGGAGCCCTCAGAGCAAATGTTGTTTAAGTCTTAGCAGAATAACATTTCTTTGCTGTGTTTACTATGTCTTGTCCAACAAGGATATCTCAAGGGCTGGCTGTCTATTAGCTGGTGATTTAGTGCTGTTTGCCCTGTCTTTGGAGAGCAGGACATTCTACTTAAAGGAGGTTGTTCTTTTTGAAAAGAACAAGAGGTTTCTTTTCACTGGAACAGGAGCCACAATCTCAGGAGCCTCTGCTTGCAACACCAGTGAGGTTTTGCATCCCCTCCCTGGCCACTGCTGGTGGGCCAGGGCGGAAAATGCTAATCCAGGAGCGCTTGGACTCCTCCAAAGAGCATCTGACATGGGGCTTTTTTGGGGTCCAAATGTTCCAAGTGTGTGTGGGAAGGACATTTCCCTTTAGTGGGTCCCTTTGATCTCTCTCACTTCGGGCTTCCCCTCCAGGCCTATTGTTTGCACATTGCTGTAACTACAGGAAAACAAACGCATTATACAATTTCCCAGACTGACTCACCCTGGTACTTGATGCCTCATGTTGTCTGGTTACCCCGATTGCATCATGTCAGCATGGGAAGCTTAAAGGCTGGTTTTTCTGAGTAATAATACTGCAGTTGAGCAGTAGCTAAAATAAAAAAAAATTACCATTATTGCTACTATCATCAACCTGCAAACTACAAGGGGGGAAAAACCAAGCAAGCCAAGTCCCTGTTAACTAAACCTTGTGTGAATCATGAGTTCCAGTCAGGGGCCATGCTTAAATAATGTAGTACGTGAGAATGAAAACCCTCTACTCCTGGAAACTTGGCCTCAGCCACTGGAACAGGCCAATCCATGCAACTCCCTCATCCCTGGCTCCTCTGGGATGTGTTTGGTTCAGTGTGTTGTAAACAGGGAAGGGTGGGAGGTGTCCTGCGCTGTGGGAACAGGGCCATTGCTTCTGGGTGGGGATGAAACCCCAGGAAATTTGTCCCCTGGTTAGAGTTCAAGCATCTTGCATTCCTGTAACTAATGTGAGAGGGGTTATCCGTCCTCTTTAACTTCAGCTTTCCTGGGAGCACTCGGCAAAGCTGACTGAGCTCCCAGCACCTGCATTGAGCCTCTGCACTGCTGCACCACAGCCCCTTCCTGAGTCACCCACTTTGGCTTCCAAACAGCCACTGAAACACTCCCACAGGATCCCCTCTGCCTCAGCAAGGAAGTGGTGCAGCAAGTCCTGATGTAGGGCTTCTTCCACAAACCAGAACTTTGCTGAAAAGCAAGCACTGCTTGCACCCTGAGCAGCACCAGCTGCGTATTCAGCCATGGGGTATCCAAAGCTATCCTGCTTTAGGGAGGAAACAGAGAATCCTCCTCTTGCACACCCTGGGATGTGTGCTCACGCGCTCTGCAGGAACTCATTTCACAAATTTAATTTCATGTAAGGCAGCACAGAGTTAGAGGTGGGTGCTGACATCCCTTAGCTCACGGAGGAAAGCCATCATCTCTTACACACAAAGGTTGAAAGGAAGGCTAAATAGTAAAAGCATTGCAAAAACCCTTCCTGTTCTGTGTGGGACAAAAGCTTCTAATTTCTTGGTATCTCACAGAGAAAAGAATCATTCAAAGCTATGAGTCAAAAGCCTTTGTGCCAACAGCTCTCCTCAGATTCAGTTCCGATCACTTGATGTTTCGTTCCAACAAGAGGCACTGTGTAAGCTAAGCTAAATATATATATTTGCACTGACAAATCCATAGTGACAAAGTTCATAAGACCTCCTTTAAAGCTTTGAGGATGTGATTAAAGGGTTTTTCAAGGATAGTTCTTCATTCAGAAGGATATAATTACAGTTGAACAAGTTATCATGTTTGTTCACTGTAGGTACAAAAGCAGCTCTTACAGGACTTGTCCAGACACTTCCACCATGTGTCTTTGTTCTTCTTTTAAAGTAATTTTTTATAAAAGAACTGCAACAGTATAAATTTTTTAAAATCAGAGTTTTATCTCCTTCTTTTCTGATAAGAGAAGATTCCTTCCTCTACAGAACCTGTGTTTTCTCAAAATTTAATTCTTCAGAAATTTGCCAGGAAACATCTTGTAAATCTGAAATAATTTCACCTTTTTCAAAAGGATAGAATCCTCTCTATTTAGGATCTTTTTCATTTTCTGATATTATTTCTTCAGCTCGAGTAACCCAGCAGCAGCCTTTAAAAAAAAAAACCCCAAGGAATGAATTGGAAAAAGATTGTGACCCACAATAGTGCAGACCATGACTGTGCAGAGGGTGATTGCCTCAATCAGTTACCTGTAACCTCAGATGAGCAAATTAAAAAAAACCTATTACATATGTTAATATATGCACACCAGTGTTCCAGCTGGCTTGCACCAACGCTACAATTACGCATAAAAGTCAGGAAATTATGTATGGAAAGGCTAATGAGCACCACTGTCTGCCCAATTACCAGGTTTGCATATGCAAACAGTAATTCTGCAGATCTGTGCCTGGCAAGCGTTTTTTGAAGGTGCATCAGGAGCTCAAGGTTAACTGTAACAGCAAAGTAACCCCAAACCACCTCAACTCTGCTTCAACCCATCCTCCTTTTTGTGAAGAGAAGAGAAGCTTCATCTGGGGGTGAGTAGAGGGGAGCACACACCAGCCCAGCTCCACCCGTCGCTGAAAGCCCAACCCCGTGCGCTGCCTAAAGGATGCCTATGGGTGCCTGTGGAGACTCCAGTGGAAATCCTGGCTAATTGGGAATTCTGCTTCTTTGTTTCAGGGATTCAGATTTGTTCCTGCTCGACTCCAGAACGATCTGGGCTGCAGAGGAAGGGTGGCTGGTGTTCGACATAACCGCGACCAGTAACCACTGGGTGGTGAATCCCCAGCACAACCTGGGCCTGCAGCTCTCCGTGGAAGGGATTGATGGTGAGTGTCACACACCAGCAGCAACCAGGGAGTCTCTGTTTCAGGTACATGAGTCTCAGCCAGGGGAAACCCTAAGCATTCAGCGCTCTTTCCTTCGAATAGGATTTCTTAAGCAAGTTTTTCCATACATAATTTTGCCTAAGAAAACAGCCCATAGACATATAGGATGTTAAGGATGTACTCAGATGCTGTAGCAGGCTGGTGAGCTGCCTGCAGTCATTCCAGTATTAGCTGAGCACACATCCCCATCAATTAGTGTATACACTGCTGGCTAATCTGCAGATAATACAATCCAGTCAAGAAAAGAAGAATAAACTTTGCTGTGTGCAAAAAGGCACAGCTGAGTGATGTAGGGGGCTGCTGTCCATTGGCACAGAAGTCCTTTCCAATTCAGAAAACAGCCAGGAACCACTTGAACTTCCTTTGTGTCAGTAAAAATGGTTGATAAAGTCATACCTGGTCTGGACTCTACAGTCTGCAGTGTATGGTACAAACCTGTGAGGTTTGGGAATGGGTGGGAAGAGCTGGCTCTGAAACATGTCCAGAAAGGAATCAGGCAGGGAGTTTTTCTAATCAGACCTTAGCTAAAAAGTCATGCTTCTTTGTCTCAAAATTAGGACTCCCAATGCTCACTTGGAGATTTGTGCAAATATCCTGGATTTTCTGGGGGTTCCCAGGACCTGGGACCATCTAGAACTGCCTGACTGCCCCACAGGAGTAGTTTAAGCAAAAACCACCTCAAAACTACTATAAATATTCTGAATGTAGTTATCTAAGGATATGCTTTCATTCTCCAGATATGCATCTGTGATATCACTTGCTCTTGGTTTTCATGCAACACTTGCAGATTTCCAGTAAGCAGCATTTTGCATAAAGACTCTGCAAAGAGGTTTTAGAACAGGCAACCTAGAGAGCCATTTACATGAAAAGGTGATTTAACTCATGTGAGACTGCACAGAGAGGTGCACAGGGTTTGTTTTAACCTGCCCTTTCTGAGGGATCAGTGAATGCAGAAACCCAAACACAGATGCAAGGAAGCAGCTTCACCGTGGAAGTTACTAGTGCCCACCCCAAAACCAGACATCTTTTGCCATCTTTGGACAAAGATTCAAATTCAACCTGATTTGCAAGTTAATCTTAACTCTTAAAGGACAGCCAAGACTAGTTTAACCCCTTTTCTTACACTTGTCCTTGTTTTTAGTTTCCGGTTTGCCTCCTAAATGAAACACCTGGGAGCACAGGATTTGTGTCCCTGATCATGGCACATTTGTTCAACTGTGGTTCAAATACAAAAACACCATCGAGACCCAGCCCAGAGTCCACAGAAAAGTGCTAGCTGGAAGTAGGCTGAGTATCTCTGAGCACTATGGATTCTACAGTCTCACACTCATACTCTTCTGCTGATGAAGCCTTATTTCTCTGTCCTCCCCCAGCCTCACCTCGTGATTTTACAGCAAGAGTCAATCTTGGTTTTGAGCATAAGTAGGAAAAGGAAGCTGATTTATAAATGTGTTACAGATTTCAGTGCAGGCTTTTCAGGATCCTACAAGCAGGGAAGTGCTGCAGCCTTGTACGCACTTAGGGTCATCCTGTCTGCTCTGCTGCAGCAATTAGAGGTGGACCCTTGCAAACACAACCAGACCTATCACAGACAGAACTTTCAAAGATATAAACAAACTCAGCTAGTCTCAGGACTGCATAAAGAAACCATATTCCTAACTTGAGTCAAATAACAGATGAGAATGCACTTATCACTGGGAATTTCTGATTTCACCCCTTTGCAAAGTAACTTGCTGCTTTCTCCAAATGGATTAACAAAATATGTTGATCAGCCTGTCATTAAAAGTTAGAAAAGCCAACTGCAGTGTTTAAAAAGTAAATACAGAGATACAGGGGCTGATTGTCTGCTTGTCTTCTGTAACCAATTTCCCTGGCAGCAGACAGTTGCACTCACATTTTTCCACCGTACACATGAATTTTTCATTTTATTTTGAATGGCAAAGACATGTCCTTCCTTGCTCCCCAAGTTTCATTTTGGATTTAGATCAACTGTGTGCACTAACAGCTGCTTTTACACTTGAACTTCATATGAAAATCATGTGCTGTAAGCACAGCAGGATTTTGATGCAGCGTTGTATGCTTGGGCAATCCTCAAGGCTTTAGGTGAAGTAAAAAACCAAAATAAATCAACCCCCAACCCTCCTTTGTATTTGCTGTTACATAATCTGTAATCATAAAGCAAATGCAGTCTACTTTTAAAAAGTCATACAAAATAAGTGAACTGAGAGCCCCTTGCCCTGCTCTTCCTGGCCAGGCTGCCTTGCAGGGCTTCTCCAAGAAAGTGTCAGCTCTCCTTTGCACATTTGATTTGTGGGTGACAAGGTGCAGCTCTGTCCTTAGCAAAAGGATCACAAAGCTGTTAACATAACTTGGACCTAGCAGCAGCACTCAGTAGCTTGGGACAGTATAATCCTGGATATCACCTCTGCATCTCACAGCAGCACCCAGACATCCCTTGACAGCAACAGGGAGAAACATTAAATTTCCCACTGCCTTGCTTTTTTTGTAAATAATTGATTTAATTCTACAGACTAACCAACTAATTGTCTTTTAGCAAAAATCAAATAATTCTAAAGCCCAAGATGAAGGACATATGGATGATAATCAAGGTTTTGTATAAAGTTATCAGGTATGGTGGTGGCAAGAAGCAGCAATAAGCAAAATGTCTCTAAACATTTGTTTCTCTCAGCTGAAGTATATCTGGAACTCTGTCAGCATTTCATACAAGGCATTTTTATTTTAAGCTAATAACCTTCCAGTGGGAATTTAATGTTCCTATGGGCTGAGTTTTATGGTTCCTTTTATAGGATCACTTCAAATTATAGGTTGGTGAACTTAAAGAAACCCCTCTAAAGAATGCAGGAAAAGTTAATGCTGAGCGGATTTGGGTAAAATAATTATATGTAGGACTATTTTACGTGACTTTTACACACAGATATGAAATGAATTTAGCTGCGGTGAGCTGCTCTTGTCAGAGGCAGCTTTACCCATTAAGTCCAGGTCCCTGTGAGTCGATGCCATGCTCAGGAGTGACCCTCCCCAGGCAGCAGCTCTTCCCTGTGTTCTCCTGGCTGCTGGCAGAGCTGCTGCAGGCTCTCTCATCAGCCTGTTGTGTTCCCAGGACAGAGCATCAACCCCAAGCTGGTGGGGCTCATCGGCAGGCACGGCCCGCAGAACAAGCAGCCCTTCACCGTCGCCTTCTTCAAAGCCACCGAGGTGCATCTGCGCAGCATCCGCTCCACGGGGGGGAAGCAGAGGAGCCAGAACCGATCCAAAACACCAAAGAACCAGGAAGCTTTCCGGGTGTCCAACATCGCAGGTACAGCACAGGCTCCGTGTTTCTGGGTGTGGGATGACATGGGAACTGCTTCTCCTACATTATCTCTTTGCTGTCACTTTGGTCCACCACCCGCTTGGGATTATTCCAAAATGCCAAGAAAAAGAATGTTTCTCAGAAGCAAAGTGAAATTGAGGGATTTCTTAATCAAAATTTTAAAAAAACCCCAAGCACCTAACCAGAAAAACTTCTTTTCTCTCGTATGAAATAAATTCTCTTTTTGAAATGGAAGATCGTTACAGTACAGCAATGAGCAAGTGATCAGGGGATCTGAATCCAAATGCTGTCCATTTTCAGGGCTTGTGATTTTAAGTTTAGCCCCTAAATAGTGTAGTAGTCCCAAAATTCTTGCACAGAAGAAGAAAACCCATTCATTCTCAGGATAACCACGGCTATTCTGAGGGGAGCTGTGCTTCCTAATTTGGAAGAAAACTCCATCAGGCATTTGAAATAGAAATGTGGCTTAATTATGTGATACCTCAGAGTAATGGGCCCTTGGTGATGGTCCCAGCATCAGGGCTGGCTCTGCTGAGGCAGCAGCAAATTCCAGCTGCTTCTGGGAGTGTCTCACTGAGTGGAAGGGGAGGTTGTGAGAGGCAGAAGGAGAAGAAAAACAGAGCTTCCAATCATATTTCTATAGAATCATTAAGGTTGGAAAAGACCTCCAAGATCATCAAGTCCAACATTTGACCAATTCCCACCTTTTCAACCAGCCCAGAGCACTGAGTGCCATGACCAGTTGTTTCTGAAACACTTATAGGGATGGGGACTCCACCACATCCCTGGCAGCCCCTTCCAATGCCTGACCACCCTTTCAGTGAAGAAATTCTTCCTGAGCCATTCCTCTACTTAGGTCTTCAGCTCAGGCTACATGGCCAGGATAGACACAACATCAAAACTGCACTGATTCTCCTTTTGTGTGTAGGCAGTAATAAAACAGATCTGCATGTTGCTATTAGGAGGTCAGAGGAAGTCCAGGGGAAAAAAAACAAAGATGAAAATACTACTTTCCCAGACCTTTTTCGGTTTTGCACAAAAAAGCCAGAAGTGCATTTCATCAATGAACCCAGCCACTGTTATATGACCAAAACAGCTAAAAAACCCGCTGTAAGTGCACCAGATGAGCAGTGGTGCCTCACTCCCTGCTGAGGGCTGTGGGTGCTGGGGCAGCCCAGCCTCATGGCCACCTTTGTCCCCTGACAGAGAACAGCAGCAGTGACCAGCGCCAGGCCTGCAAGAAACACGAGCTCTACGTCAGCTTCAGGGACCTGGGGTGGCAGGTAAGGGCTGGGCGTGACCGGGCTGTGACAGGGATGCCTTGGCTTCTCACTTATCTGCAGCAGGGAGATCAAGCCACTAACTGGATTTTTTATCTTCAATCCTGAGAGGAAAAATATTGTCCACTGCCTTTAGCATGCTTAAGTGCTTCTGCTAAGTTGGATGTACAAATATTTAGTGTGAGACTGGCTGGAAGCTCAACACACTCAGGTCCTTTTGAGGAGCTGTGGCCCTGCAGGTCCTCTGGCAGTGCTGAAGGCACACACAACTCTCCATTTTCATCTGCCCATTCTTTCAGACCTGGTTAAAGACATTTTCCTTTCTGAAAGCTTGTGTCTGCACTGTGTTTCTGGATGAAGTGATCCTTGTGGACAGCCAGGAGGACACTGCTGAATGGATAAACAGCCAAACCCAAATGTTCAGCTACTCTGTGGACACATTTGCAATGTGGGGTGTGTCCCTCCAGGAAGAGCAGGCACTTTGGAGGCCTGTAAGAGAGCTTTAGAAAGGCCAGGGGGGCAGATTTTTATTTTGCAGGCCACTGTAACTGTGCATGGATGTGTGAATGGATAGATTTATGTGCTGGTTGGCTTTTTGTTTCACTGCATTTCTTTCTCCACAATCTAATGGCTTCAATTTAATCAGGACTGGATCATTGCTCCGGAGGGCTACGCTGCCTATTACTGTGAAGGAGAATGTGCTTTCCCCTTGAATTCCTACATGAATGCTACAAACCATGCCATTGTACAGACACTGGTAGGTGCAGCCTGTCTCCTGACCTGGGGTAACATCTGACAGGTGCTACTCAGAAATAAATTTACACACAGAAGGGTCCCCTAGCTAACAAGGGAGGGAAGGTCTGCCTTAGCTCATGAAGTGCCTGCAGCATCTGGCTCCACATGTCTGGCTGAGTGGCCTGAATCAGTAGCTGGCCAGAAATGACCCTGCCTTTGCTGCAGACATTGGCAGGCTCTCTCTGGTTTGCAAGGGCCCTGTGATAGTGTAATGGGGGTTTAGTCCCGCTGCATGGGAAGGAAGGAACAGGACATGAGCCCCACTATCAGCATCTCTCCTGGGAAAACTCTGTAAGGATCCACTCTGTGCTGCCACCAAAAGTGGATTTGGGGTCAGGCTGAGGAAGGGGTCTGTGTATCCCGAAGTTACACAGCTCAGCTGCTGTCTGAGGGAGGGTATGGGACAGGCAGAAGGTTGCCCAGGAAAGAAGAATATGGGGGAGGAGAGGGGAAAAGTAAATCTTAACGTGCCTTTACTTTCATTCCCCAGGTTCACTTTATAAACCCAGAGACTGTGCCGAAACCCTGCTGTGCTCCTACACAACTCAATGCCATCTCAGTGCTCTATTTTGATGACAGCTCCAATGTTATCTTAAAAAAATACAGGAACATGGTGGTACGAGCATGTGGCTGCCACTAGATTTGTAGGAAAGAGAAAGACGAAAGAAAAAGAAGTTATTTGTAAAGAGTGAGTTTGTATGGCTGTGTGGGGGAGGGGGAAAGGTTGGTGCTCCAGCCATGGGTTTAAAAAAAATCCCAAACGATTTTAGGACCAGGCCTCTGGAAGTTCAGACAATGGAACAGTTTCTGAATCTAAAGAGACATTTGAACACATTTTGTTTTAGTTTATTACAGACAATGAGCTTGTAAACTGAAACAAGCCAGAGAAACCGTTTAAAACCAAATCTGCTTACAAAATTGGCTCCTACAGTACATACTTTTGCAAACGAGTCTTTCTGGAGATTGCAAACTCACCAGTGTTGATTGTGAGTAAAACAGTAATAATCTATCCAAGGTGAGACTGTGCTGTGACTAATAAGTGTGTGTAGTTCCTGTAACACGGTTTGCAATAAAATAAGTGAACAAAATATACCTGGAGTGAACAGGTATTTTGTTAGAGAATCATTGCTTCCACCCCTCTGCTTCAATTTCATAAGCAAAACGAAGGATGAATTACATGCAACTTCCAGTTTCAAACTACAGCAGCAAAAGCTGGATGTGGATTGACACAAATTCAAAGGACAGATTAGGCTAAGAAAAAAAATCAAGTGGCAAGCAAAAGACTGAAGAAAAGTTCTTCAAAGAGCAAGAATTTTGGGGTGTACTTTTTTCTATCAACAAGGAAGGAAATTTCCTCTTGCAGCCAGGAAGTATTTGAATTTGCATTGAACTTGAAACAGGAAAGCAGCAAAATGCTGAGAAGCAGGGATTAAACCTAATGTTTAGCTGGGGTATCCTAAGCAGCTACAGAGCTGGAACTAAAGATCCTGCTGCTGTGTGGAAAATGTCCACCGACTTCCCTGAGGGAACAAGTTCCAACACCTTCCTGAGAACACGGAGGCTCAAGCACAGAAGGTGCTGTGAGCTGGGATGTACACCCAGCACCACACAGACTGGGAACCAGCTAGGAAACCTTCCTTCCTGGGGTCAGTGCTTCTGATAAACCTCCTGCTCTGTTGGCTTCACCTCAAAAAAACCCCAAAACAATCCCTTTCAAGGGCCACCAAGAAGCTGGAACAAGAAGCAAGAAAATGTCCCCTCAAGGCTTTTATTTTTCCTTCTTTTAAAGTCACAGGTTACACAAACATCACACTTAAGTAATTAAGGCTCAATTAAAGTTGTTGCAAAGAAGAATGCAGAGTTGCAGTAACCAATCATAAACAAATCCCCCACTTTGGCACGCATCAAAGTAGGATTGGCTTAAATTCCACCACGGAGATAAAAAGAAAATAATGCCCAGTAAAACACCATGTCCAGCACACCCAGCTCTAAATCTCCAAACTCCAAAAAGCTAAACCTCCAACAGATGGGTCCAGGACATCGCCAATCCCTGGAGAAGGGTCTCTGCTCAGTGAGGAGATGGGGCGATGCAGCCACAGTGGGGTCTTGGCTCCATGTCTTGCCTTAAAGGAGGGTTCAGAGAAAGAAGATAAATGAAATTCTGGACTTCACTCACTACTCTTCTCCCTTTAAGTCACAGATCAAATCCAGACCAGATGCCTCACTTTAAAAAGAATAAGCAAAGGAAGAAAAAAACCCCAACTGTCTATGAAATAAATCGGAAACTTGTTTCTGATGGCCTAATTCTCATCTCATTTAAGTAAATTGGTGTTTTCCCAGCAGTTTTCTCAGTAGCAGGATTAGGCTGATGGGAAAGGGGAAGTCCATCCACAACATTGGTAGGTTTTGGATGGAGGCCTTGGTGAGCAGCTGCCACGTTGCCAGATGTGCCTGGCATCCCACCCAGGCCACTCCAACATCTGCAGGAGCGGCCTGGCTGCAGCAGGCACACTCCACAGGCAGGGCTCCCGCAAACTCTCCACGGGGAGACTTTGGGCAAACACAGCCAGCCACATGGCAGGACAACAGCTGAAGCCAAAAGTCCACCTCTCACAGGGCCTGCAGCCAGCACCATCCACCATCAGCAGCCAAAACTGCCCTCAGTGCACCCCTGGTTTAGAGTGAGGAACTGAAATCACACAGATGGGAAACATCTTTTGACATTGTATACATATATACAGCAGTGCTTCTGTAAACCTCCTAAAGGAAGTGAAGGTGCTGCCTAGAAAGTTAAAAGCTAATCATGCCTGAACTTCCACTATTTAGTAGTCAAGGATTAGTTTTCTCTTGCGGGTGTTTCAGTGTTGGTGGTCGCTGCGTTGGTGTATTGCATTTTTACCTTGGGCCACGGTATCTTGCTGTATAGGACTCATATATTAAATATTATGTGGGGATTGTTTCTGTTTTGGTTTTTTGTTGTTGTTTTTAAGCATAATAACAGGATTTCTGTTGCTAGGCTCAACATCAGCTTCACTGTTTGTACATTTTTATGTAAATAGTTGTCACAAGCGGAAGAAGAATTATTTATTTCCATCTCTGAATTCCTTTTCAATCACATGCAGGAAAAATGATTCTCGGTTCCTAAACACATTTGTTTCCTTATTTAAGAAGATATTTATTAACAGTTGGCAAAAATGCGTACACATTTCTGGTTCTTTTCATAGAGCAGTTGTCAGAAGCCTTTTTGTACAAACTAGTAAAATAAATCATTGCAACTTTACAAAAGACGTCCCGACGACATTGTGTATCTGTGTGGTTATTCTCCTTTTATTCAAAGAACCTTTTTGGCTGGGCAACGTTTCGTCTTGAGCCTCTGTTTTTGTGCAGCTCAATCTCTATGTACGGGCAAAACTGTCACATGTCACTTTTGGTGCAGCTCCTTTGGTCCAAATACAACAGGGAGGGAAGAATAGCAAAAATATGGATGTGTTTTGCAGTCAGTGCTGCAAACATCCATGATTGAATTATAGTGCAGCTGTCAGCAGCTGTTTGAAAGAAGCAGGGGGTAAATTAGTTCTGTTTACTGCTAACATAGTTCAGAGATTTAGTCATCCCAATAAAATTATAGAGGCACAAGAAAGGAAGAAAGAAACTCCAAAGAAACATCAGCCAAGAAGCTGACATTTTCTAATTTAGATTGTTTTAGCATATTTGAGAGATGCTGCTGGCATGAGGTTTCCTACTGTGGATACCACACTGCATTGCTATGGAGGCAGCTGAAAAAAATAATGGTCTAAATCCCTCTATTAACTGAGCATATCTTCAGGGCATAACAGCAATTTTGGTGTTCTTGTTTACTTTGAACAGTGAGCAGAGTTTTGCCAGTTTACATACATATATTTGCTGGGCCAGAGGATTAAGTCATCAGCAGTTGGGAGTTAATCTGCCATCTTCCACGAGCAATTACAAATTCATAATTAAATTTGCTTCATGCACTGCTCTGAGAGTCCAGCAAAGCATCCGTGGAAAGACCTTTATTGATGTAAAGTGATACCTACTCAGCTTCTGTAGGCCTGGACTAATTTTAGAAGGAGGATTCTCTGGTATTTCTCATTATGGTCCCAATTCTCTGCGTTTTGGTGAAGAGAGGGGTGGTGCCAGCAAGAGGAGAAAGAATAAAATAAATATTTTTGCTTTGCAGGGCCAGTCTTGCAGCCAACAGCAGCTTCACTGCTGACTTCAACACGTCCAGCCTTATATCATGAAATATCTGTTGGTCTCCAGCTCTGCCAAATACACACAACTTGCTGGATGTGCTTTGGAGCAGCTTTCCCAGCCTAGGAGCCAAAACTCCATTCCCAAGCTGGTTGCAGCCTCCCCTTGGTCTGCAGCACTCCTGTGGCTTTGTCTCCTCATCTACTGTTCTGGAAGAGGAATTCTTGACGTGAATACATACACTGCCATAAACTGGCAGGGCCATAAAACCCTAGTGAACAAGCTTCCAAACAGCTAGATTTATCTAAGTAATGACATTTTAAAGCACATTTAAAACATTTTATAGAACAGTTATTTTAACTTCCTTCCAGGCCAAACTTTGAGGATGTTATGTTTGCTTAATTGAGCTGTTTCAGATCTGTTCCAGCACCGACAATAAGATCGTTTTGTCCCTATGCAGGAAACTGCCTCTGTTGCTGCCAGTGTTCACATAATAAAAAATAATGATTTAAAATAAGCCTCAGTGCAATTTTAAGATTCCTGATTGTTATGGAAGTGTCAGCTGTGAAGCCTAAAACCAGAGAGGGACAGCAGAACTTGCACAAGTGCAGCTCAGGGCACAGCCAAGGGCTGCTGGATTCAGTCCCTCAGCTCTGCCTGCAATGGGAACAGATACTTCTGGATGAAAAAACCCCAAAGACTCATCTTTTGAGTTCAGAATTCACATCCTCTGTATGCTTCCATCCCAATACCCTGCTTGCTGACTTCCACTGCTGCCACAAACATATTATTCTCTGTATTCAACCTTCCTTCGGAGAGAAATTCTGCCCAATTAAGCTAAAAGGAGCCTGTTTGAAGTTTTTATTTATCAGGTAATGATTGACAAGACCTCGAGGCAAAAACTAGGAGCACTTTATACTGCAGTCATTCATTACCCGAGTACAAAAGCAACAAATGGGTTATTATGGCCACTTTGAGTTACTCTGTTTTAAATAAAAATGTCTATTCCCTTTTTCTACTTAATGCTGTGGAATTTGTATTCCTAAATCAGCAGCCAAGAAAGACCAGAAGTTTAGGATAACAGGTTTAATGCACTGATTTGTTCCCTAGCTGGTTTTCCAAGGGTCTGTTTACCAGGCAATAGGAGCAGACTTTTTAATTTTAATATTTGGAAAGTTGTTTCATGGTATTGTGAGGTTTACCACATTGAGATAAATCTGCTGTTTTCTCCAATAGAATCCTCATGTATGAATTCACGCCACGAATGAAGACAGCACAATATTAAAACAGCTTAAATTTGGCTTTGTATTTAAAAGGAAAACAGGAAAAGCCATAGAGAGATTCATCAACTTCACACTTTTTTCACCAGGGAAAGGTACTGGAGAAAGTTGGGGAAAAAAAAGGGGGCTCAGCCTCAGGCCTACAAACCCTTGGAAAGGCAGCTTTGCACTTGACCAGTTTTTCCAGGCATGGTTAAGCATTTAACCATTTGCAGACTAAAGCTCTACATGGGGCTGCTTGAATTAACCTCACCCTCAGAGAATTGGCTTGCTTATCTGCAATAAAACCCAGTCCCAGGCCAGTCAGCAGTAATTTGGGGAATGGAGCGTTTGTGTCTGGGCCTGGGAGGGGGTGAGTGGCTGTATCCACTGCAACCTCTGTGCCCGTAATTAAAACCATGCCCGTACCCTTTCCCCGGGAGCTGAGGTGACTCCTGAGTGAGCAGCTCTGTGCTGCTGATAACTTGGGGCTAATGGTCTTATTTTAAGAAGCTCTTAAGAAGAAAGGAGGGGATGCCAGGCCCTCAGTGGATCTGTTGTGCTTTACTGTGTCAGCACCTGGGGCTCCAGCACAGGACGTTGGGGTTGTGCTAAATTTCCAGAGCAGCACTACAGGTTTGGGATGTCACTGTGGTTGTGGAGTGCAAAAAGGGTCACAGAGGTGTTTTTGCCCTGGCTCCCCACCTTCTCTCCCATTGCATGATCTCCCCACTAAGGTCCAGAGTGGACAATAGCCCCAGCAGTGGCCAGACACTGATGGTGACACCAGCAAGGCGACTTTCAGCTTGGCTAACGAAGGAGAACTGTTGCAGGCTGCTGGATTTATTCCCATGCTATTTGTTGCTGCTGTGTCAGGTGCTCCATATAAAATACGTGGAAGCAGAGACATTGAGTGTCTGGATTCAGTTATGAAGGGTCAGAGCTCAAAGATATCGTTTCTCAGGTCCCGACAGTTCAAGCCATTTTGTTCAGTGTTTAAAACAAGCTGTAGACAAGAGCAGAGCAGTCAGTGGCTCTATGTCTCTCTGCCTCAGGCAGAAGCACTACTCAACCTCCTTAAAAAGAGAGGTTTGGGCAATTGCTTAATGAGAATAAATTCCTCATTTTAGCCTCTATCTTAGGCTGCATGCTAGGCACACAGGAGCACAAACAAACATACTCAGCAGATCCAAAACTGACATGTGAGGTGTTTTGCTTCTGATTTGTTTATACGTTTTCCTCAGTGATCTACTGCCACTACTGACCTATATTTGGCTCCTGAAGTGAGAAACTAGCTCTTAAATCCACTGAAATGAGTTGTTCTTCCTGAACAACTGTTCTGAACGACCTGGCTGGACCACAGTTTTAGGAGTTGGTTAATTACTCACTCCACAGACATATTTCATGACACCTCAGAGTTAAGTTTTGGAGGAGACAGCAAGTAGAGGTAGGGCCAGGCATTTGTGAGAAGAAAGAATGCAGCTACTGCCTTTGCAATTGTACAACCAAGTTCCAAAATCCATCTTACAGGGTTCCCCTGGAAACCCAGCTGGTGGTTTTGGGGAGAAGGAACATGACACTCACAGAGATTGGGCCACCATCAGCTTGGAGTAACTTTAATCAAGAGATCTTTTTCCTAACACCAAGTCACACTTTTTTTATTCTAAATCAGAAAAATGCACAAGTGATTCCAAGTGCAGCCCATCAGTTGTTTTGGTTTCACATGACTACTGAGAAATCAACTGTAAAGGCCGGTGCAGTTATATACACACATACCATGCACAGAATGTGAACTGTAAATACTGGCAGGGAGTCTGGTTTAAGAAGCTGCAGTTAATGTTGTGTCAGAACAGCCCTTGGAACCCCCATTTCCAGAGACTTATAGTGCAGGAGGTGGGGAGGGAATAAATCCGATTTTGCTGGAGCTTTGCCTACAACTTCTCAGCCATAAAGCCTTTATTTATGGCTGTTACACAGCATGAAGGATTCAATTTGTCCTTTGTTATGAATTTCAGTGGATCATGTAACTGTTTATTTCCAGATATTTAAAAAACGTTGGTATTTTTGGTTTGCAGGAAAAAACAAAGCTCCTCATAGTCTACACTAGTGGGGATGTGCTTAGACCACATTTGATAGAGACAGGGGGTCCTAAAGCCCTGAAATTTCCTCCACAGGGGCCACAGAAAAGGATGAGACAAGGCAGTAAAGCCCTTCCATGAGGTTGGTGTGCTTGGGGATGAAGCCTAGGCTGGAGGTTGTGACTGAGCGACTGAGGTGGTGGAGCCTGGGCTGGAGGAAACCTCAACCCTGCAGCCACTTCAGTCCTGGGCCAGGAATGGCAGCAGCTACCTCTGAGAGCTGCTGGAGGCACTTCTTCATGGGAGTAGGTGGAAAAGCATAACCAGTTCAAGGCACAAACTGGATCAGCTCTTCACAGCTTTGAGAGATTTCCTGCTTCTAGTAGCAGCTGAGAACAAGATGCTCAATAAAAGAATGTCACAGCCAAAAAGGGACGTGTGTCTTCAGTGACTCACTGCACTTTGCAGTGGCAGTGTGGAGTTGCAATGACAGCCCTATTAATTAACACTTGCTAAGCATTTCCTCTTCAAAGAGTTTTTGTTGATGTCAGTTAAAAAGGAAGATGCTTGGATTTTGCATTCATTTATTTCATGTTTCTCATCCGGCTCAAGAACAGGCCCTGAGAAACCTGTTTTTTGGGCAAGAGGTAACAGCCTCAAGTTAAAAAGAGATGGAGGCTCCTTCCTGGGAGTTGTGGGAGATTGACAGCAAGTTAAGCCCACGGGTCAAATATTATGTTCTCCAGATGGGAGTGACAGTCTTTGAGGAAGCAGATCTGGTTTTCTGCTGCAGCACCTCTCAGAAAATGAAAAGAAAAACATCTCTGCTGGCACTGCAGGATCCTGGAGTGGCTTTTGCCTCATTTCCAGACCATGTGTCAGACATACCCTGCTGTCTCCTCAGGTGTCCTTGTTCCCTTTATGAACAGAGGTAGAAGACCAGGGATGCATCAAGTCTGTGATTCACCTGCCTCCTCTTGAAATATTCTCAGCAAATGGAGAGGTGGGACAGATCACAAGGATTGTCACCGTCTAGGTCAGACCCTGGCGTACCAAAGACTGCATTTACTGCTCATACAGCTTGAAAAAGAAGTGATTTGGGGCTATTTATTGTCAGTATGACAGTAGTGACCTCAAGGGCTTGTTTTAGGCTCAGGATCCCCCAGTTTTGCCAGCCTCTGGTTGAAAATACACAGGTTAATTGGACAGAGGCATGGCAAACCCTCCCCAGCTCTATTCCCTGCCTCTGAAGGGAGTGTAAAGGAACAACGTACCAGAGGTCACACACCCACTTGCAGAGAAGTTTACATTTAATCAACATCTCTCCCTCCCACCCTGTACATATGAGGATCTTCTGGGAAAAATAGCAGTTAATCAATCCATGAAAATATTGAGCTACAGCTCTTCTCTCCCCAGTCAAATTAAAGACCTTTTCTGTGCAGCAAGAGCTGATAAACGTTGTGCCCTGTACTTTAGGTCCTCATTGCTGGTGTCTACCTTAATTGCTGTTTCCCATTTGCTTTGGCCCCTTCTCAAAGGAAGCAGCACATCTAATTGCACACGGAGGGAGATGTCTGCCTCTGATCTGTCTGAACAGTTTCTCCCTCAAGTAATTTAGAAGCGTCTCTGTTGGTAGTAGACTAAACCAGTAAACGAGAGCAGCTTTGGGATTCAGCCATCTTCCCCAAACGAAAGGATTTTCCCTGTTCAGTAGGATGTTGTCACATTTGGCTGCCAAAACTGCTTATTGTGCTGTGAGTTGTCAGCCAAAATGAAGCTCCACTGCTGCCTGAAATTGTATTTGTTGAGGCCTCTTCAGGTTTGAGAGGAAGCTGCCATATCCCCCTCCCCACTCCCTTTTCTTCCACCATTTACTCAATTGCATTAACAGCAGCAGCAACATCAGAAAGTTTGTGGTGATGGGACTGGAATTCCTCAGTGGAGTTTATTTTAACACATCCAGAACACCAGATATCTACCGAGCTATATATAGAGAAAGGGCTACATCTCTGAAGAATTAAAAAAAAGGGCCTATACTTCTGAAAGCCACAAGGCCACAAAGATAGATTATGTGAATTACTGTCATTACCAAAATTGCTGGTTAAAGAAGAACTTCTGAGCACCCTGCATCGCTCTAGCAGCTCAACTATAGGAACCACTGTAATTACAAAGTATTTTAAATCATGCCAGTACAAACACAATCTGGAAATGGAAAATACCGTGCTAGTCATTGCATCTGGAAATTAATGGTTGGCATGGAAATGCATGGAACTGGTTACTCATGCTGAGCAGTGGGCACGGTGAAGTCATGTCCACCACCACTCTGACTACCTTTGACTACAGGCAAAGGTTATTTCCAGTCTCACCCACACTGCTGGCAGCCCCCAGATCCAAGGGCTGCTCCTCACATAGATCTGGCATCACAGTTAGGGAGTGAGCTGTCAGCTCACAACATCCCCAAGTGTCAAGAAAGGTGTGACACACAAAGGCCAAAGGGCTGCACAAGCCACATCAGCCTCCTTGCAAGATCGAGGCAACATTTCAGTCAAGTAATACACAAAGAAGCATTTTAGTGAGTCTATTTGGAACAATAAATGTTAGGAACTTCTTACGAAAAAACTGAGAGAGAGGAGTTTGCAACCAAGCAATTTCCACTAAAGAGAGGGAAAAACCAACCAACCAACAAAAAAATCTTTACAGACACTTCCAGATTCAGCACACAGATTTTACTGGCAAGAACAGGTTTTCTCCCCAGCCTCTGCACAAGGAAGGAGTTGTGGGTGGACAGCAGAGAAGGACGAAGCAGGAGCTCATCCATTTACATCACACCTGAGCCCTGGCAGCCAGCAGATCCCTTCCCCAACATGCTGTCCCAGCTGCAGGTGCTCTCCCCAACAGGGTGACTTCACCTGTTGCACAACATCCAAGGGACTAATCTCCAAACACCATCAGCCTGGAGAGTACCTGTCCTTATCTACTGCAGAGCAGCTGTTGTGGGCTTCTGTCTGCCAGATCAAAGGAGAGCTTATTCCAATCAGCCAGCATTCCTCAGAAAGCTGGAGTCAGCCCTCTCTGGGATGGAGCTCACCCTGGCCCGCCCAGGGTTGGGTGCAGAGCAGCAGGATCACTCCAGCCAGAGCTGCAGGCTGATCTCTGCTGTCCTGAGGACAAGAGCAAACCAGCTTTCAAAGGTAGAGCATCTCTTTCTACCTTTGTTTCTGCATGCCCAGTTCCAAGCAATGCTTTTGGTCCCCTACATGGATAGAGGACATCCACTCTTCCCTACAGGTCAAGCTTGAGCTACAGCAGCAAAATTCACAAAATTTCAAGATTATTTTGTCTGCAGAGTGTGAAGAACTTTTAAGAACCTCCTCCCAGCTCCGTGCTGTACTCAACCCTGTCACTGAATGGAGCAGAGTGGGTAGCAGCAGAACAGGGCACAACCCACAGAGCCAGCAGACAAATTTTGCCAGCTACAACAAACGAGGCCACTGCCTAAATTGTTTCTGTACACAACAAGCCCCAGTCCTGGTAAGACCAAAAGGAAGGTGAAACCAGAGAAAAGAAAGCATTTGAATAATAATTAAAATAATATTACTCTAAAAACACTACACAGAAGCTGCTCTACCTGGATTCACACACTGCTTCAAGCTGCAGCCTGTTCAGTGATCAGTCCCAACACCTGTTTCTCAGTCACTGCAAACTACTGCATCATTTTATTTAGGACTGAAAAGATGAAACTTACCTCTCCAGTACCAGAGATCACCTTTCTCATTTCCTCCACACACTCTTCTCAAGAGAACAGGCTGTGACATCAAGGTAGCACCAGCACTTTGTCCTTCCAGGGAAAGGAGACCTCGCATCTTTCTGAAGTCATCAAAACACCAAAGGCCACAAGGCTTCTTTCCTCCTTAGGGCAAACTCTGGCCTTGCAAACCAAACCCCAGGACCAAGCTCCCAGCTCAACTTCTCGGTGACTGGTACAAAATCCTATAACTCAGTCCTTCCTGGGAACTCCTGATTTTCACCTAATTTGGTGATACTTTACACACCAAGTTTTCTCAGTCAGGAGGCACTGTTCCCTCTCCCCCAGGTGATATGGCTTAAGCCTCTCTCTGCCCTTCTCCCAGGCTCCAACCCCAAAGAGCTCACTAATTAGGCAGTCACCCACTGCTCATGGAATGCTGATGTTCACCTCATTGATTGTGTTCTCACACAGCCTTTCAGAGTCCTCTGCTGGCCACAAGAAGCCACCCACATACCTGGCCCCTCAGCAAAGGGACTTTCTGCCTAACATCACTGTGGGGACTGAGAAGAACCTGCCTCTGTCTTGTCTCCCTCTCCCTGGGGCTCCCACAGCCAGGCTGGCCCACAGAATTGGGATGTCCAAGCATGTTTTGGGCTGTTTTACAAGTCCAGCTGGGCAGTGGGGAGTTCTGACTGAAGTCACTGGTTCCCTGGAAAGCCTGGTGAAAAAAAGGGAGATTTATCACATCTCATGGCTCATTTTAGCAAGGATTGCTCCCAAAACAGTCCTCTCCCAACTCTGTCTAGAAGGTTGGGGGGCCCATATCTGCAGAGGGGTTGGAGCCCTGCCCACATGTGTGGGTGTACAGGCATGGTCTCAGATGCCCGAGGCTGCACACGAGGAGGTTTGGTGGAGGCACAGAGACCTTTTCCTCCTCACATGTGCCTTGCAAAAGTGACTGCTGGCTGTGTTGTCTGTCCCCAGCCCTGTATCAGCCTCCCAAGCACTTCCACATCCTCCTCAGAGCCACAGCTCGGATGATCAGCACCACTTTCATGTGGTCTTTGTTCTTTTTGCATCTGGGTCCCACATTTAGGAATCCAGCACTTTGCAGTGCAGCAGGGATTGAGTGACACTGCCCCAACCACTTAACTGGTTGTGTACCAGTCCCACCATTCTCTGCAGAGAGATCTTCCTCCGGTTCAGATGGACAGGCAGCACTTCCCACACTTGCACAGGGCTGTGTTTTAACAGGGGTTTTGTGAATCTAAGGATTGCAGCAAACCACACAATGTCTTAACACAGCCCTTCCTATAACTTAAGTGATTTACACATCAGAGAATTTCAGAGCCTACTCTGGCAAAAGTTCCTATATTGAAGGCTGATAGTTCAACACTCACTGCTGTCCTTTAACAAGACATAGCTCAGTATGATAGAGAAGAAGCTGGACCTGGAGTCTTGATTTCTGTTTCATATCATCCACTGCATAACTTTGGGCAGGACGCATCACCCATCAGTGCCTCAGTTTCCCCATCCGTAAAATTTCAGTTTTGCAGAATTTTTGAAGGCATGGCTATGGTGGGATGGGCTGTAAAGCACACAAAGTTCTGCACACAGGGGGCAGAGGTTGTGGTGAGGAGTCTGGAGTGACCACAGTGAGCAGACAGGAATGAGGCCAAGCACTGAGTGGCCACAGGTCTTGCCCAGCCCAGCCCAGTAACCAGACTGCCTGGAATGGGCCACTTCCAAAGCAGTAACCGGGAAATCACACAGCAAGTCAAGAAATCAGGAAGTGTTTGGCCCCCATCCACCTGTCCTCATGCAGGCAATGCAGGGGCCTCTCTGATACTTTGTTCAATGGAAAATTTATCCTCTCCAGGTATTTGTGATCTGTCACATCTCTCAGCCTGGTGCACAGGCAGATCTGCCAGCTGAGGGTTTTATACGCCCCACAGGGAGAGGAACAGAGTGAGCTGATCCCATCGCCATGGAGAAATAATTAAGAGGTTTTGTTGAGTAAGGCTTGGAAAACAAAAAAAATCTGGAAATGACTAAGGGTCTCAATTGAAATGTATTTCAAATTTACAGTTTTATCAATAATTTCCTTTTTCTCCACTGAAAAACACCTCTGGAATAATAATTTAAAAACCTCCATGAAAAAAGGTGTTGTATAAATAATGTACAGATATCAGACATGGGGAAAAATTGTTTTAGGTTTAAACTTGCAGCACAATTTGAAGGAAAGCTGTGTGAAGAGTTTTTAAAAACACACTCATTTTTATTATAACTTTATGTTTGCCATTTTTCAGTCTGTTACTCATAAAAAAAGCAAATTTGAACCTCTCTAGAACTGTGGTTTCCATAAGCCAGGATTAAGTGTAGGCACAAGACAGTCCCTACAAGGGGAAGGAGCTGGACCTGGGAAAGGTTCACACAGCACCTCTTGCAAACTAGGGTCAGTTTAAAATCAAGATGTGTCTGACTTTGGGGATGGAAGAAGATTCTGGCTCACTCATGAGCTGTTTAAGGCATCCATTCATCCACAGAAAACAGTGGATCTGCATGGCTCAGGAAGCTGGAAATGGTGGGGATCCCTGCTGGCTGTGGGCACAGCTCTAAAGATGGAGCTGGAGTACCCGGAGTATCTGACAAAATCAGGAACAAGGTTGGCTAAAAAGATTGTAGGGTCCTGCTGGGGACATCTGGGGATCCCTGGGACTTCTCTGTCCGTCCTTTCTGTGTTCACACACCAGGGGCTCGGGACAGACCTACCCCATCCACATGGATCCCGTGCTCTGCAGTTCACATTTCTCAAAGAAAGTTGAGGCTCCTTTGAAAGCTCATCTTGTTTTCCCTAATTCAATCCGGAAAACAGCCATATTAATACCAACAGATACCGCCCACACACAAATCAGAAAAATTAAGGGCCATTGCAAAAGTGCCTGTTTCCAGTGGTCAGATTAGCTGCAGACGGAAGCAATTGGAGCTGCATTAAAACTAACAGGCTGTAATTGTCCAGAGGCATTGTCTTGCAGTGCAACACTTCTCTTTGGCTCTTCACAGAGATTTCTTGGAATTTTTTCAATCGCTTTTCTGCTTGAAGTATATGCTGCATTTCAGATCTTTCCTTTCCGTGTCACAAGAGAATGAGCTAAAAGTTCATCAACAGCCTATGGCAACATCTCAGTGGAGAAAGTTGAAGTCATTTCTTAATGCCATTTCTTATTAGCTATCATCATTGTGTAAATGCTGCAAGTACAAGAGCGCAGGAGGTCTGCTGTTAATCATTATGAACCTTGGTTTCTCCCTGCCTAGCAGTTAAACCTTCAGAATCATTTCATTTCTTTAAAATATACAGAAAACTGGCTTCTCCCAGACCCTTGGGTGTTCTGGTGAATAATACCGTGGACTTAGTTCCCAACCAGCTTTCTGTAGTTAGTTAGATAGATCTTCTATTTAAAGATAAGTTCCATCCCACCCCTCTGCAATCTGGTTATGATTACTGGTTACTGCCACCCGCAGACTGATAAACTTATAACAGCTGCATTGCAGGAAATCACCTCCAATTCAACCCTGATGTTGTAGGGATGTCTTTAGTTAGCTTAAATAGGCTCTTAACATTCATTTTTTTGTGTGCAAAACACCTATCATTAATTTTGACTCGAGAGATCAAACAGTTAACAATGTGTTGATCCTAGCTTACTTTTAAGTGATGTATTGTATCATTTCTGAGAGTTATGAGGGGTTGATATTTTCTTTTACTAATGCATCAAAGTCGATAAGTGAGCGGGGCAAACCCGCGTCCTGGGAAAGGAAGCTATTAACAGCTCTGCTCGGAAGGTTCTGAGGGCCACATTGCGTCATAGCCCTCGAGTTTATTGAATGTTAACTCTTTTTTTTTTTTTCCTTAACCAAAGGAAATGAGTTTCTATAATCCTCTGCTTTGAGCTGCATCCTCAGTGGGGTAATGAAAAATGACCCACGCCATCCGATAGCGCACTACTTTGTACACAATAGATCTTCACAAGGGCGGGCACAATGCGACTCCGGCTCCGGCTCCTTCTCCTCGTTGAAATGCACAATGAATTTATTTATTGCCGATCTCAAAGGCACTCGAACAGAACGGGCACAGCGGGGGAATTGCCCGAGTTTAACTTGGCATGGTAAGAAAGCAACCCCAGAGAAAATGACCAACGTGCAGGCCTGGGAGAGCAGGACATTTTTATAAGGAGGATCTCGAAATGGTGGGTTCGTGCACACGCAGGGAGCAAGGCAAATTGGTTCCAAGAACAAGGCGTCTGCTTCCTTGAAAACTTTTTTTTTGGCAGAATTTGTATGTGAGTTGGGCATGTTGAGTGATTTATGGGGCCATTAAACATACACTAAATCAATCTCTATTAGGGGAAAAAAAAGCGCCATGTGCTTAAAAAAGGCCCTCGAGCGAGATTGTTGAACCCAGGGTCTGATGTTGCGAGGCAGAATGGTCACTGGCAATTTGGAGATGTAACATGAACTCAGTCAGTCAATTTGGATATGATAGTTTTTAATGTTCCATGAATCCAGCAAAATGTGTATCCAATTAACTACTACTAAAGGACCTTATTTATAAAATAATACTTTTGCGGTCAGGTTGCGCTTTTTCCACTCATTTCTGTACACAGTTCAGGTTGCAGATTCTGTGTGTTTGATTAATACAGACAAACATCCGTCTTGGGCTGGCTGCTCCTGGCAGGGCTGGGCAGAGAAGAGGCTTTGTCCCCATTATCGCAGATTTAGGCTGGGAACGGAGGCAGGAGAAAGATTTTCTGCTGGAGCTAAGCAGCAAGAATTAGAGCAAGAGGTTGTCCTTTGCTGAGGGATCCCTCCAATGGGCAGATCCAAGTGCTGGAAACACTGAGTTGGCAAAACCCTCAGCTGTTTACTCAGTGCTGTTTTGGAGCCGAAGAAATTTGTAGGTGGTACAAACGTGTCCTTCAGCCCGTAGGAAAAACATCCTCCTTAGAAAACATATCTGAGTTATTTAAAGGATACGTGCAAAACGTATGCATCCCAAACCAGCCCCTTTTCCAACGTAATTTCATTTTAAGACCATGCAGTGGGCAGACATTCACAAATTCAGGCAAAACAAGGTTTTATGAACTCCCCTCTGAATTGCCTATGCAAACAAGCATAGCATTCAAATGGAAACAGGCCAAAAGTGTTTTGTGAATAGAGCATTAAGATATTTTCTTCTTGACATGGTAAGGGATGGAAAATCTGTAGTAAAGCCCTACAGCTTGTCAGAGAAAATTCTCCTGTGTATGTGTGTGCACACACACACGTAAGTGCAGGAGAGTGACATGTAAAGTTTCTGACATGCTACCAGATGGGCTGGGGAACTCAGGAATGCTCTGTGAATCCAAGAGCATTTCTCACCCAAGTTCGGCACTTTATGGCCAGCTTTTCTCCAGCATTGTTTTCAGTTAAGTTTTCTTCTGATTTCAAAACAAAAATATTTTAAGTGTGAAATGTTTGAGTTTCAAAAATGAATAAACAACTTTGTTTAAAAATAAAAAAAAAGAAGCAAACCAAAATGCTCAGGAAAAACAAATGAAAAGGCAAAGGAATGAGACTGTAACAGAAGCTGACATGGATACAAGAGAGGACAGGGAAGTGATGAGGCTTTGACTTGCGCTAGAGCCCTGTCCCTCCACAAGAAACCCTTGAGCTCCACCATAGCCCAGCACGTCCTGCAGCTTAGGGATCATCTGGGAGATGTGTCTAGAACAGAGAATCAATTTTTTTGTGGAAAAGAGGCAATGGGATTTAAGTTTTGGATCCTGCTGTCATGGCTCTGGGGTTCAAGGGCAGTGACAGCTGAAGACACAATTAACATAACAAATCTAATCCAGGCAATTACTTTGGTGATACAGCCTAATTGCAAGGAAAACAGGTCAGCACTGTGTTTCTTCTGAGCACAGGCAGATCATATAGACTGCTTCCTAGTGTTTTGGCAATCAAGGGCACACTCATGAGACTCACATTTCCAGAAAATACTTTCCAGGAGAAGCAGCTCTTCTCTCTAAAGACTAGGAAAACTGCAACAGCATCAAGATTTGATAAAAGACACACCAGAGATACTTTAGCAGATTACAGGGGTGTACGAGAGGGTTCTCCCCAAACTGCAGCTGACAAGTTTGCAGCAGCAGGTAAAGGGCAGCCCTTGCTCAGAGCACACACTTGATGGGGGACAAAAGCCATGGGGTGCCCTTAGCTCAGGGACTCAGACTCTGCCCTGCTTGGAGCCAACATCTACAGCTTCAGGGTCTCCTTGCACCCAAGCTTTGCTGCCGCTGCAGTTCAGCCTTTCCTGGGATTCTCATCAAACCATAATTTTTTGCCTCTCCTGCTTGCACAGCTGGTGAAATATCCAAACCTGCCTCGAACATCCTCCTTGGCTTTTCTCCTCTTTTTCATTTGCATTAAAAAGAAACAAAACAAAGCTTCTCCCCCCAACCCAAAACAAACCCCTTTTCTTCTTTTCTTTCATGGCAAAAGAAAACCCAAAATAAACAAAGAAACAATGCCTTCCCTCCTCCCTCCTCAAACCCTCGGGGGCAGTGTGGAGGTAGAATGCCCTTTCTAATTTCATTGACTGTGCTGTTGATATATAGGGCAATTTTATCTTAACAACCTGTAACAAAGGATAAGACAGTAGTCGTCTTGCATTCCAGACAGTAGGAGATGTTTACTCATTCTCCCAGCAGACTCTCTCATCATTCATCTAGACTTTATTAGGATGCCAGGAAATGGGAAACCTATAATTTAAGAAATGTATCACACAGAGAAACTTCTTCTGTTTGGTAAATAAAAGGTAACTGAGGATCTGAGGTTAATTTGCTTTTTAAAAAAATGTTCTCACCAGTTTTCTTGTTTCTTCCCAAAATTATACTTTGAGCTAAACCTTAACAGAGTGTGGCATTGAGGAAAAACACCACTGGGCACCTCAAGAAGGACTGGGATGTGTCCTAACCCCAGGGCTCTGGAATCCTGTGCTGTTTTTTGAGGCTGTGCTGGCAGCAGTGACTCAGCCTTCAGAGCATGAAATGTGTCTGTGGGCAGGGATGGTTTTGTCTTTATCTTTGGAGGCATCACATTGTCCAGGCTGGAAACACACTCTGAGCAATCTCCTTCAGTGGGGCCAAGAGGAGGGGAAGGGAGGCAGAAGAAAGCACATATTTTGCAGCAAACATTCTTATGGGTTTTTGCTTCTTAAGTGACTTTCACATGAGTGTTTGTTCCTGTTTACGTAGCTCAACATGAATGCCTGGCTTTGATTTGAGGACAAACTGCCCCATAAACTCATGAATGTCTGAATTTAACCTTCACCTTTCCCCCCTAACCTTCACTCTTGCTTTCCCCTTCATAATTGGTGACATTCTCTCAGCCAAATTTAATAAAATATGTGTTACTGAGAGTGAACTAGACTGTGAGCACAGATGGAGGCGGGGAGGGATGATGTGCGATGCTGGTCAGTGCAGGGGAGAAAACTCCTCCTAAAACTAAGTGCTAGGACAGAATTCCTGCTGTTTAAGACCAAGATTCCCAGTGGCCAGAAAACCATTAGCCCATGACTATGAATAAGCCCAGTCCTGCTCTACCCATCAACCACAGCTTGGCTTCTCCCTCTGACAAGTCAAACAAATGCCCAAATTCATCTATTCCAAGTTCTCTAAGTGTCATTGCCTGTGGATCAGGGCTCCTGCCATGCCATCCATCCATGGCAGGGCTGTTGTGAGAGCTGATCAGCATCTCCCAGGCACAGCATGCTCATCCTGAAGGGAAGCAGTCACCCGTTCTGGATATCCATCAAAGGAGCATTTCTCCTTTAAGTTGTGCTTCAGCCTCTCTGTCCTGCAGTTGTCAGCCCAGGAGCAGGGCTTGCTCTGGCATCCTTCTGACAGCTGCCACTGCAGTTGTGTGGGCTGCAGAGATTTCATCTCTGCTTAGATTTGGCCCTGAGGTTTTGAGGCTTCTCACCCCATGACAGATTCCCAAAGAGTGTGGTCTTTGTCATCTTCCAAGTAGCCATTAAAACCAGAGTTGAAGTCAAGGTTATGTTGTACCACAAACCTTTGAAGAGCTTCTTTGCGTGCTCTGCAAAGCAAACCCAGAAGACCACTGATGTTCTTCACTGGGTCAAATCCATCTCTGCTGTGAACTCCACCTAAGCCTGGGGAGTGACTGGAGGGGTGAATGCGGTCATCCCTGTGATCATTAAAGGCCTCTCCCACTTGGACATATCTGATCACAGCTGTTCAACTGCATGTCACAGAAAAGAGGTTTTTTTTCTCTCATTTTATACATAAGGTCCACTTGGAAATGGACCTCAGCAGCTGCAGCTTGCTGGAGGCAGTAATGGATGGAGCTAATTTATCCTGTGTGGTTTTTTTCCCCTGAAAGGAAATTTAGTTTTTAAATGCAGTCATTGTGGGGTAAGAAGAGAAGGAGGAGGGAACTGAGAGAGGATAAGAGGCGTGCCTTTAATGACAGGAAAAGAAAAATCTGTGAGCTCAAACTAATGCAACTTCCAAACTCAAATAGATGTCACCATGGTGACAAAGCCTCAGACTTCATAAATTTTTTCCTCTTCCCGTTTGTGGTGAGCTCTGGTACCCTGTTAAATACTTTCAAAGCCTTTTAAAGACTCATTGGAAGCATCTGATCCAGTAGAAGATTTCCTCGTAATAACACTCATTAGATATGGGGAGAAACCACACCTCAAGCTGCCTTCCTGTCTCTGAACACTAAAGACACGAACTTTGGAGTTAAAATTCATCGCCTGTATGAGACTCACATGCATGAATATGATTTCCAGTGCAAAATTCCAGGGGGGAAGCCTGTGGTAGGGTAATAATCCCTAAGATCCCCTTCACCTCAAGGTCTGTTAACCACAACTCAGTGACTTGGACATGTGTCTGTAAATAGACAGATATGTTTGATTTAATACCAATCCAGTGGTGAACTGGAACTTGAATCAGGCTGCTTGGGTTTGCATAGCCCTGACCCACTGACCTTTTCAGACAGATTTAACTCATCACACACGTCCTCACAGCTCGGTCAAAGCACACCCGAGTACTCCAGAGCCATCACCAGCTCAGGACTGGAGACCAGTGTGAAACCTCTTGGCAATCACTGCAGACAGCAGCACATAAAAACAGCGTTTCAGCATCTGACCTGAAAGATCTCTTTAAATGCATCAGATGCCACCCAAACCTGAGACTCACAGCAGGTTCTTCTGTGAAATCCAACCAGCTTTGGGCCCCAGTGTTGACCAGATACGCCTCACTCAGCGTTTTCCAGCTACAAAAATGTCATGGGCCTGAATATTTCAGGATTTACAGCTGCAGAAACTCTCCAGTGTCACCTTTCTCCCCTTTTATGGCTCAGCCATAATCTTAAATTCAGCTGAATACAAAGAGCTGCCTGTAGACAGCTAATCCTAAAGACAGAGCTTTGTGTGAAACTTGGAGGGAAAAAAAGAAGGGAAAAGAAATAAATCACTGAAAGGGATTGGCAGGGAAGACAAACATTTTTGGCTAATTTTTGCTGGTATTCTTCTACCCTGGTTTGGGGCTGAACTAAGAGGCTCCTCCTTTGCCCATTCTCACACCCTGTGCTCACCAGAGCAGATAATTCAGCAAACAGCAGATAGCGCCAGCACCAGTGGGGTGGGAGGTGCTGTGCTCTGCAGGGGTGGGAGGGGATGGCTGGGGTCGCGGAGGAGCAGCAGCCTTTGCTTGCACACAGGTAAGGATTATCCACGGGATCAACAGTGAAATCCTGGACTGATAATGCTGAGGTAATGCTGATAATTACACAGCAAAGCCAGCCTCTAACCCAAGTCCTAATTGCATTTAAAGAGCTCTTCTTGTCTCCAGGGAGGTGCTGAGTTTGGATATTCCTTGGGAAGCTGAGTGGTCCTGGCTGTCCCCGATCTCCACAGGCACTGGGGACCTGCTTCTGTCTCGGAGCTGGAGCAACATCAGCCCAAGCTGCTCAACCCTTTGCAGAATTTCCAGCTGTGCTGACCTTAATTTATGCAGGCTGTGATCCAGCTCTTTGTCAGAGTAGCCTGAGGTGCATCAGGTTCTTCCACCTTTTGGCCCTGGTCTTTCCACCAGGGTCAGCAGAGTTATTCCAAGTACCTTGAAAGTCACCTGACTTTTTCCCTGCTGTGCCTTTCCTAAACACAGAAATGCTGCCCTCAGGCACCCATGGATTCCCACAGATACTGGGAGGCAGAGGAATAAATTTGACCTTAAAAAATAACTCTATAACCTCCACTGAATTTCACGCAGTAACGAAAACCCTGCCCTCCCTAAACGGAGACCGTCCTGCACATGGACAGTCAGAGACCTCCATTTCTGTTTGGGAAACCCACCAAGCAAGGGATGTCTCCATAACAGACACACTGCATGTTCTTCCTGCCTGTATGGAATTGGCTCCCAGCATTGCTGCTCACCTACATCAGGAATTAAACTGTGCAGGATCCTGAAAACAAGTCAAAACAATTGAAAGCTAGATAAATACATCAACAATAAATAGCGTTTTTCCTTCCTGTTATCTTACTACAGTGTGTGTACATGAACAAAAATGGGGTTTACAGTTTTTCCCTCTCGGGTGTTAATCAGTTAGGAATTGGCTTATTTTTTTGGTATTATTTTGGGAATTAGTATTATTTAGGGAATTAGGAGTGTCACCCATGTTATGGATGCTGAGAAGAAAGCAGAACTGCCCTGGTGCTGTCTGGCTTTACCTTGCAGTGTGTATATGAGCTCTGGATGGGAAGCACAGAGGGACTTCCCAGGAGAGCAGGAATCCCTCCTTTGCCAAGCACTCCTCACTCTCAGCCTCCTGGATCCCAGGGACCCTCACAGACGTGGTTTAGGATGACTCCAGTCTCCTTTTGATGCTTACAACTCAATTTTGCAGTCACTACCCAGGACAGCTTGTGAAACCAAAGAGGGATGATCCAGCTTTTATTGGGGGGCTTTCTACCCGCTGCCAGCTGCAGGATGCTGTTTTACTGTCTGTGCCTCTTTGATATATGACACAAGCTGCTGTGTGGCTGCTTACCTGCTGAAACTGTTTTGATTTGTCCTGGTTCTTTCTTGTCTGCATATGGTTTGTGTCTAGGTATACTTTGTTAACCTCTCACGGCTTTTTTAAGTAGCCCAACTGTCTTTGCCCGTGCTATTTTTGGTATGCTGAGTCTAATTGGTAGCTTGCAATGCAAAGAGAACCTAAGTTACAAATGAAAAATATATTCCCTACTCTAGTTATGACAAACTCTTTAACATAGAATTTAAAATACTAACACGCGACACAGAGCTACAGCCATTATAAAAACATTTCTGAGAGAGTAAATGAGTGTTTTGTTACAATATTTGTCTAAATGTATCAAAGTAATACACAAACCTGAGATTAAAACCTTTAAGGCAGAATCTGCAAATTTTATAATATTTTATAATTGGATAATATCAAATTAGTAACAAAAATAATACATTTCAATATCCTTCCACAAAAAGTAATTGTATCCCCTGCTAAAAAAAAGGACCTAAGACACAGTACCAGATTCCCAGGAAATAAATGCCTTACCCAGGAGGCAGCTGAGCTGGGCTCATATCCCTTGAGAATGAGCATTGATTGAAACACTTGGCCAATGTTACAGGACAGGGAGGAAACCGGAAAAGATGCTCAGTGCTGCTTTTGTGATTTATCCATCACATGGTGTTTCCTCACTTTGCCTGGAGATGGGCAATGCCTGTTCCTGCCCTGGGGCCAGGAGAGATGCAGCAGCACACGTGGCTTGAGAAGAGAAGATCATTAATTTGTAAATGTGGCTTTAATTTCTCTGAAGGCATCAGCCTTGCCTCCATACAGGTGCCAACACACAGCCTCGTGCCCCTCATACACAGCCCTGTCCAGGAAGGAGCTGTGGGACCAGGTGGGGTCTGGTGCAAAGCCCACCACACCTGCACCCCACTGCACATGAGGGAAGGACTCCTGTGGATATTCTTTATGGCTGGGAGCAGGGAACAGGCTGTGGAATGCCCTCGTGGCCAGCACAGCCCTGTGCCAGGGGGGCAGGCCGGGGACAGCTTACACCAGCGCCACTGCAAGAGCTCTGCTAAGCCCTGGCCTGGGGAAATCCTGATTTCCAGGAATAAAAGTCTCTTTCATCTTATGGGCCAGTCCTTCCCCATGGGTTAAAGTGAGAGTACCACATAATCCTGTTTTTCTGTGGGGATGTTTGTAACCCAAGGATGATGGGTAATCCCGCTGCAATCAGTCCAAAACTGTTGGAGGAGAATCAAGGGATGCTGTTATTTGTTATTCCAAACGGAGTGGCTGGTGAGCAGCGTCCCAGAGGGCTGAGGAGAACCTCACACAGCTCCCACTCCTGCTCCTCCTTATGTCACCTTTCATTTCAGAAATCAAGGAGGAGTAAGTGTTCAGACCCCCTTGTTTTGGTGATTTAAATTTCTTCCCCGTAGTAAAAGTATCTCTGTTGAACATTTCCAAACCAAAATTGCTTATTCTGATTGCCAGGGTTAGACCTAAATTAGAGACGGAGCAAACTTGGGGCATCAGCATGAGCATTCCTCTCTTCACTAAGGAATCATTGTGGGTGAAAGGAGGAAAAATCTGCTCTTTCTGCCACTCACATGCACCATCTCACTGGGTAATGCCAGAAGTCGCTGTTCTGCTGAGGTAAAATCATCTCACCCATTAGGCTAAGCAGGTTTTTACTGATTGTCTTAACAAATTGAATTGAGCCAAACTGTTCTTACCGCCTGGACATGTGACTGCAGTGGAATCATTTCACATTGCTCACGGAGTGAGGCTGCAGGAATTAAAGATACATAATATTAATCGAATTTTAAGTAACTTTAAAATTATCTATATTGATGAACAATTGAAGTCCTGATGAGAAGAATTTGTGTCCTATGGACAGGAATAAAGTCCTCTGGAATGGATGAGAATTTTATGTCGGGTAAAAACAATAAATTAAATGTAGAGCAAGAGGAAGAGGGCATTACATATGCTCTAGAAGGAACGGTACCGGGGGGTTCCCGGCAGTACCGGGGATGTCCCAGAGGGGTCCTCGGGGGTCCCGGCAGTACCGGGATGACACGGCCGGTACCGGGATGTCCCGGACGGTACCGGGATGTACCAGAAGGTACCGGGATGTCACGGACGGTACCG